>NW_015397772.1:0-7240 GCF_001527695.2 Protobothrops mucrosquamatus
TATTGTCCAACAAACATTTTAATATTAAGTGTTCAGCTTAGGGCAGAAACCTTTATTGTCCAACAAACATTTTAATATTAAGTGTTCAGCTTAGGGCAGAAACCTTTATTGTCCAACAAACATTTTAATATTAAGTGTTCAGCTTAGGGCAGAAACCTTTATTGTCCAACAAACATTTTAATATTAAGTGTTCAGCTTAGGGCAGAAACCTTTATTGTACAACAAACATTTTAATATTAAGTGTTCAGCTTAGGGCAGAAACCTTTATTGTACAACAAACATTTTAATATAATTTGCAGTTGTTTATTAATGTTATATTCAGCTTAGGGTGTAAAAATCTAGAGAATATTTATTAATATTGATATTTCAAATCATTGCTAACACTGACATAATACCTCTAAACATTTTAAGAACCTCTAATCAATACTATAGAAATACAACTCTATAGAAATAATATAAGCTATGACTATGACCTATGACTTATAATAAAAACATTTTTTTAAAAAAAGCAGACCTTCAATATGTATCAGGTACAGTATATTAATATAGTATAAAAATCTTGGTCATCATTAATTGCTAATTTTTGGGAAATTTCTAGCCATTCAGAACCTATATATCCTGCTTTGAGCATTATAATTTTCTGCCCAAAGGACTACTTATCTTTGGAGTTCCTGAGGCATGGAAAGGAAAAAGGAAGGAAACCTCCTAAAGAGGCACCAGATCTGGAAGAAGCCCACAATGAAATACTGCCTTTCATCTGTATTGTTCCAGTTTCCAGACTGCACCAATGAAGGCATTAAGAAACTGGGAGAACACTTTAAGCCAGTGTTTCTCAATTTAGACAACCTAAAGATACATGGACTTCAATTCGCAGAATTCTGGGAATTGAAATCCATTCATCTTTAAATTAGCTAGGTTGAGAAATACGCTTTAAGCTTTCTCTCATTTTAGACGGTGGTCCCAATTCTAATCAATACTCTACATTCTTATGTGGCAATAACAACAGGAGTTCAGCAGGAGTCAAAACAAGTCAAGCTAGAAGTTGCAATCATGCAGACAAAGAAGCCTTTTCAACAGACGTGACACCTGTAAAAAAAAAGAGTGAGACTTCAGTCATGCAGCTATGGCTGCCATCTTGACTTGCTGTCTGCAAATTATAAAACATATTCTGGTGTGAGAATTATCACAACCTGAATCTTTGTCTTTCCAGCCTTACAGAGTCCTTAAGCTTTGTTGCACAACTATACAGTGGCTGACTTCATGTAACTAAATGACTTATTTTATTTTGTTGGTTGCCATATTCTTACATTCTCCTGAAAGCCAACAACAGACAATAATGAAAGAATAAATTCAACAATTAATAATACCCTCAAATCAAAATAATAAGTTACAATAAAGCCAAACAAAATACTAATCAAGAAAAAAGGCTAGTTGATAAAAGCAGCTGTTCAAATTTCTTGTCGAAGGGAAAATCTGGAAATAAACAACATGGATACTGCTTGAGAAAGAAGGTTGTAGTTTATTGAAGAGGAAAGCCAGACAGAAAGATGGCTCTGGAAAAAAGCTGACCACATGTAGTAAGGAGTGGGTTTTAATACTTTCTTGGGCTTTTGTTTGGAGTTGTTCCAGTGGCATAAACTTTGACCTGAGTCTGAGTGTGCCTTTCTGGTATTCTGATGGTGGTGGGTTAATCCTATTATGTCCCAAAGGTCATAGCCTGCTTCCCTGGGGCTGTGGCTGATGACTGTTGGATTTTTTGGTGTGAGGGACCGTTGATTCTAGATATCTTTCTTTCTAATCCCAGCTTCCTGACTCCAATCTTTCTGACAAGATTATCACATCTGCATTTCTGCAGACCTGGTTTCTGTTTGGGGCAGAGACTTGGGGGCGGGGTTTGAAGCGTGAGGTCGAGCGGCCCTTTCGCCTGGAGCTGGAGGTGTTGGAAAGGCAGGGAGCGTCTCTGCCGGGTGGCGTCTTGGCCAAGGGCTCCCACGAGTGGAGATTCCTGGGCGACGAGGTGAAGAGAATCCCGGTGCGGGACGGGAGCATCCGGGCCACACTGTTCCAGCCTCCCAGTAAACAGCGGGGACTTTCCTGCAGAAAATCACCCTATTAATACATTCATGTCCCGCAGGATCAGCCAAGAGTGATTTCAAGAGCGATTTCAGCGGTTTTGGGCTTTTCACAGTCACCCTGAATTGAGCTATAAGTAATCAGACCTGCTGAACCTGTTGCGATTCTGTGCATTGTGCAAACTCAGTCTGGTTGTGATTAATGTTCATATATTTACGCAATGTTTACAGAACATACTAAATCACAACCTGAATGCGACCATATTTTATCCTAGTGTGTCATATGAATTCTGGAAATAAAATTGAATTAGGTGTAATTCCATTTTTACTATGCCTTCAAGCCAATCTTAGCTCTAAGTGATTGCGTGGCCCTGGACTAATCACTGCAGTTTCTGGACACCATTGTTGGAAATGGCTTCCTTTGCCTTCTTCCTGGGGTTGAGAGAGAGTGACTGGCCCAAGGTCACCAAGCTGGCTGTGTTCCCGAGAGAGGCTTAGAAAACAGAGTCCCCCAGTTAGTACTCTGGTGTCTTCAACCTCTACAGCAAATTGGCTCTATGATTTCTGAAAATAAGATCAGTGGAATACACCATAATTACATTAGATTTGAGATCTGACAGAATAACCATGTTGTAGCTTGGCGGGTTGTATGAAATAAGCCATATGCCCTTTCATGCTTTATCTCTGATGCAGGACTTTGTTTAGTATGCTAAGTTCTTAAGAAATCTAACTAAAAACAACTGTTCTACTTTATAACTCTTGCAAGTAAAGGCTCAAGTGATAATACTAGATGGTGGCTATGATAGTGTGATTTTGATTTATCGGTTTACTGATTTATTTCAATTTATACAGCATCCAAAATAATACAACTATTTTGCAGAAAATTTAAATTATTTATTACTAACATTGTACTATATAGCTAATGCAACTGGGTGAGTTCTTTGTGTAGTCCAATTTATAAACTTCCCCTTTTTTCAAGTTTGCTCTATCTCAATTTCTATTACATTGCTTTTAACTTTTTCTTATTTTTTAAATTCTTATCAAGTTCCATTGTATTAGCATAAGATTTCCATAAAGTTTTATGAAAGCAAGACACACTCTCAATTTTTGCCATACTTGTCCCCAGTTGTAGATAAAGATTTGAGACCAAATTCATGAGACCAACTCTCCAGATACCTTGCTCACTCTCAAATGCTTATAACTGGAGACAGGTATGGCAAAAGTTGAAACGAGTGTGCCTTGCTTCCATAAAATGTTGGTTAAAGCTTAACTTTTATCTTCAAGGCCTAACATCAGGTCAGCTTTCAGTCTACTACCTGGATTAAGCCTGTTGAATCTAAACTTCTAAATCTGGGTCTCTCTCCTCCTTGGTTCTTAAGATCAAATTTGATAAGGCAAAACAAACCTTGAAGCAAAGAATAAAAGATAGGGAGCAATAGGCAGACTAGGGAAGGCCCCAGCCTTTGTCATTAGCATACAAGAAATATATTGTCACTGCTGCCAACTAACTGCACAACTAGAAGCACCGGCCATTGGAAAGCTTTCTTTTGCTCAATCATGCTCTTTCCTCTTAATATTGGATGGCAAATTTTAAAAAGGACTATTGGCAGGACCATTTCCCCTGTGATTTTGAAGAGCAGAAATCACAGAACATTTTCTTCTTCGTTGCTCCTTGTACACAGAACCTGATTTATCCTCCCTCTGACTAGCAGATATCTTGGTAGCTCAGATTCAGCCTATGCCAGGATGCTGCTCATAGATGAGCTGCATCTTATTACAGTGCATGTGGCTAGCTTTTGTGCAGCAGCAGGAACAGCTGCCAGACCTTGATGGGCCAAGTTCCCATGGATAGATGTGTGTTATGTAATCTTAGATCTTATCTTTTTAAAGTAATGTTACATGTTATAATATTTTACTTAAATTTTAGATACTATCACATTTTGTAATTTTAGATGCTATCATATTTCATATAATTTTAGAGACTACTTTATAACTTAGACATAACTTGCTCCTTTTAGACATCACTTATGGATTCTCATCATTTTATAAATATATTTTAACTTTGACTTAGATTTTATTTACTGCTTATTAAGATAGATTTATAAGGGCTCACAAAGCACTCTTTGACATATTGCTTGTATTGTCTAATACTGTAATAAACTGACTGATACATGCTTACTGAGAAGAAAGTTCTATTGATTTTTTTTTCCTGCACACTGCTTGCTTCCTGAGACAAAGTTATAAAGATTACCTTCTCATTCCAGTTCTGCCTTTCTGAACGGATGTTTGTTCATCAGCGATGGAATAGCATTAACAACATTCATACGTAAGGTATGAAATAATAAATAATAGGTTTAAATAATAAGTAGTATGAATTAAGGCTTGAACCTTGAGTTTTGCCTTGCCACAGATTCAGGAAAACAGTTGGTAGCTGGATTTCCTACTGGTTGGCAATGTTGGGTGGGAGGGAAAAAGACAGCAGGGAATCCATCAATTGGTATAGCCTGAAATTGACAGATATTACATTGTGTGAATGTAGCAGCACTGTCCAACTTCATTGCTGAGGCTCTCAGCACAAGAAGGCTGTAGGCACTGTGGGCATATGCTACTAATTTATGTACATAAGGAAAGTTCATTAATTGGTCTGTCTCCAGGGTATGCTCAAGAAAGTCAAGATGTCATTCCATAGAGAGTAAGAAAGACTCAGGGGTAAGAAAATAAAGCATAATCAGACTTCAAGATTCTGTTATGATAACTAATATTAATAAAAAGAATTTTAGCTTTCAGCGCAGTTGTTTTTGTTTTTGTTTTGGTCTGGCTTGTATCTCATTTCTTGTGGAGAAAATAGGAAGAGGAACATGTGTTGGGTTATGTTCACCATCCTGAGTTATTTGTAAAAATGATAAAGGCAGGATACAAAAAAATAAAATAGTGGGCTGGCACAGTTACAATGATACAGACAAACCTTTGATGAGGCAATAATATTTTAAATAGGATACTCTACAATATTCATTACCATTATGAGTATTTCTAAGTCCCTACATTAAATTAATATTAATTATTAATAACACGGTGACTGTTTATCTATTTTGATGAGAATCGAAATTTCATAGTTTCATAAAGTTTTTTTTAATTATTGTGTTTGTTTGTATTTGTCTTGGAAATGCTTGCAGAAATGCTGGCTAGTGTCTACAGAAAGCAGATTCAGAACTGGGAAGTTTCTTTGCATTCTGCTTTACTGTGTTTGTTTACATGTGCTTTGAGATTGCAGAAGCCTACCTCAGAGATCCAAAGAATTGACTTGACGTTTCATAGAATGGAATCACATTTACCACCAGTACTCACATACTACCAGTGGAAAATAGCCTGGTATCACTAGCCATTACCAAGACAGAAGACAGAGGGAACCAGGCCTCTGATCCAAAAGAGAGAGCTGCCCATTACATAGTGTGGGTGGGGGGAAAAAGGACTAAAATGCCCAGCTTTGAAAAGAAACCATTTTTGATGCACCGAACTGAAGTTTGTTATGGCTTATTTGTTATGGCTTATTTTGTCTGCAGTAAAATTCATTATCAGAAGTCCTTGGATTCTTGAGCACCTATTTAATTATTTCCAAGCCAACTTAGACTTAAATAAGGAGCTTTTCCAGTGCTCCTGCTCAGAACAATTCTTCCTTTGTATTTTTAGCCTGCCAGCCATGGTATTTTTGAACAAGGATCAAATGCTCTTTTGATAAAGGACCAAACTCATGCTCAAAGGTAGTTTGACAAGTTAAAAAATGTGAAGGGTGGCAGAGAGTTAAATGGGGAATTGCTGAAAGCAAGCAGAGATGGCAACACCGACAGCGAGCAACAAAGAAGTCCAGTTGACTGGCAGATCCAGAAATAGCTCTGGGTAGCCATGGGGAGCACGTGGATAAGAACCGACTTTCAGTACTGCCCAAATGTAGTGATAGTGTCACCAAAGTTGGAATGAAGAAGGTAAAATTGTACAGTTCCCCCAAGGCACATAAATAACTAGAATTCAGTGCATGAATAGCCAGCTGTATAATTAGGGTCCCAGGCTTGTTAACCAGGCAGGAGGACATTCTACCACTTGTACACAAATCCACAGAATAAAAGTAGTAAAAAAAATGGAAAATGCTGGTCAGAAACCGATGTTTCTACAAAGCAGAAGTCTGCTCTCTCTTACTGTCAAAGTGAAGATAGGAAGATAGGTTAGGGAGGAGACAATTGAAATTAAATATGTGCCGTGGTAGCATGATCCAAAAATCATGATTTATACACTTGCATCAAATGTCGCATGAAGTTTAATCACAACATGATTGTGTGTGTCATCATTTTGATAAAGTCTTGATTTGCTGCAGACAGCTATAATGCCGTGAGGATGTGCCCTAATAAAGCAATAATTAAAACATCTACCATGGTTAGTGTCAAATGAGGAAGATCCTAGAGAAGGCTTTTTAAAAATTTTCTTTTTAAAATAACAGAAAAAATATCCCAAAAGAAACAAGACACAAAAGTATATATATTAGAAAAAAATACATAACAAGTGCTTAAAACTAAGTGAAAACTTATTCACTTATTTTTTGAGCCCTAGAGAATGCTTAAGACAGTAACTCATTGTTCAGAATTCAGTTTATTCTTTGCTAATATACCTGCTGCATCAAACATCAATCTGGGCCACAAGCACAAATACTTAAGGCAAGGAAGGAACTTGACATAAAAATGGCCAAAATGACTTCTACAACTTCAGTAAAACTTTGGGGACAGTCTGTATTTTAACCTTATTCATTTACTCATTGTAATGGAGTTGCAGACAAGGTTAAAAAGTTTTAGATTTCTGTACCCAAAAAAACAAATCTAATCTTTTTTCATTTATAAGCTGTACTTACATTAATACTGGGAATTGAAGTCCACACATCTTAAAAGTTCAGAAGCACTGGTGTAGATCAATTGCTGAGTTGTATTGCAAGTTCTAAAGATTTTTAAAACACGGCTGGTCTATTCTAAAACACACTTATCTGAGTGTGCCAGAACAATATTATTGCATATCTATATAGCAGTGAAGTCCAGGAAGTTCAGTGGAACTTCTCTGCAACTAAATTTGTCTAAGACCGAAAGAAATAATATCTCATTCCCGTCCATTTGTTCATTCTGACTATGCCA
>NW_015397773.1:0-1355 GCF_001527695.2 Protobothrops mucrosquamatus
ATTTATACCCCGCCCTTCTCCCGAGGGACTCAGGGCGGCTTACAGGTAAATAAAAACAGAGCTATACAATAAATATCTAAAAGCCAAATTAAAATATATATTAATTAACCTGTATTAGAAAAATTATAAAATCCCTTTAAAATCCCTATAAAATCCCCCCCTAGGCCAATCCCGCTTGATGGAAAAGCCATGTCTTGAGAGATCTTCCTGAAATTTACTGAAGGAGATATCTAGCATGCCTCCCCTACTTTTATTGTTGCAGCAAACCTGCAGGGGGAATGGGATGTCATTATCATGGGATTGTTTCTCCCTGTAGCATTGGAGCTGCTGGACACATGCAAAATAGACCCCTCTCAAGGTGATGTATGCCCAATTGTCTTCCAGAAAACTGCTGAGTCCATGTACAGAAGACTTAGGCAATGTGGCTAACAGCTGTCCTGAATGGATGTTGGCAGCAGAGCAGCTTGGGAGTGAAACTGTGATAAGATTGAGATATGTGTGTGTCATCTTAAGAAGCAATTCCCTAGCTTCTTTTCCCATGAGCTCAGTGGTCCATTTCTTACACACATACACACACACACACACACACACACACACACAGGGAAGAAATGGGTTGTATAAATGAGCTGCCCAAGGTCTTTCATGTTGCACTCAAAATGGCCATGGAAGTAATTAGACAGAAGGTCTAAGCCAGTGTTTCTCAATCTTGACAATTTTAAGGCATTTGGACTTCAACTCCCAGAATTCCACATGGCTGTGGAATTCTGGGAGTTGAAGTCCACATGCCGTAAAATTGTCAAGGTTGAGAAACACTGGTCTAAGCAGACATCCCAGGCAAAAGAATTGTTGATCTCCCAAGGCTACTTCTTGTCTCCCTAGGAAGTCTGGTTTCATATTAAGAAGGAAAACATTCATCCTGAAACAACTAAAGCCAACCTTGGACTGCCTCAATATGGTCTGCTAACAAGATGGTGTGTGTGTGTGTGTGTGTGTGTATGCATCTTGAGAACATGCCCTTGTAAATCCTTACTGGAGTATATTATTTTACCACAGCAAATGGAACACATGAAAGAGTCCATACCTAATAGATTCTATAAAACTTGAGGTTGCTTTTGAATGTGTAAGTATAAGAGGCAATATTACTTTCACACTAGGGCAACTAAGGGCAATTTAACCCTCATCTTTGATAGGTTGGGGACAAGATGAAGGCAACTACATGAATTATGGTAGGCTTTAAGTCTCCTTGCTTGTATTTAATGTGTATTGTATGGAGGGACACTGCCACTTGCAATTTAATTATCATTAACTTTAATTATGACAGAACAGCTACTGACTGATATTCTCCTTCTCCAAGC
>NW_015397773.1:5174-7240 GCF_001527695.2 Protobothrops mucrosquamatus
TAGGGAGGATTTTATACTGGGTTCATTTTAAGGAATTCGAAATAACACAACTTTAAAATTTGGTTTAATTCGGTTTTACAGGGGGGGATTGTATATATGCCTTTGTTTTAAATATGTTGTGAGCCGCCCTGAGTCCCGTTGGGAGAAGGGCGGGATATAAATTAAATTAAATAAATAAATAAATAAATAAATAAATAAAAGTGGGCAGCTGCTGAATTTCTTGCAAAGATTATCAGATCCATGACAGCAGAAACCTTTCCTAGCGACATTAGGGTAAAATCACCATATCTTTGTCTTGCTTATGTAGTACTTGGCTGCAAGACTGACAGAAATTAAACTGTTGTATGTTGATTTCTGCTGTTCTTTACAAAACTCCAGGCATAGCAAAGGGGAGTAATGTTTCATCCCTACAAATTGGCACTCACAAGAGAATATTGGTTCGGTTCTGTATCTCTGTGTGGACAAACAAAAGGCCTCAAAGGTGAAACTCGTGTACTGGTATTTCATACTAATGAGTATATTCAAGCATATAGTAAAGCCCCCATGATTGTCAGCAATCCATTTAGCTCAACTTTATCTGCAATGTTCCTTGTCAGAAATAAACATGCAGGGCACTGCAACAATTTTATTGCACTGTTTATTATCAGTGCATGGCAAGTCACAAACAAGCTACTGAGTCAGTCATCTTTATATCAGATTCAAGACACTGCAAAACACACAGCCCAATCACCTAAACCAGAGCCTTCTTGCTCTTCTGCACAAATCTGAAAATCATTTGTATAGGAATCAAGATAAACACAGCCCTAATACAATAAAGAATTAATTCATTTAGTAAATGACTGAAAGTGCTGTCAGAAAAAAAGAAACACCAATTCTTTTGATCACTGGAATTTATACTTCACCTCACATGGTAATTATTTTGGAATCTCTGGAACACAACCTTCAATCTGGGATATGAGCAATCATTGCTGTCCTTTAGTGCTGTTGTTTTGTGTTATATTATGATGTTATGTGACACAAATGCTATTAAGCTGCTGCTGTGCTAATCAGTCTTTCTATTATTCAAATCCACCAGATTGTACACTGACAACAAAGCTTCAGAGCACTGTTGCACCTATTTCACATCACCAGCAATAGACATGTTTATTTGATATCTGTGAGTTTCATAGATGACAGTCAACCAGACCTCACTTTCCTGGCCAGACAGCCTATAAGGAGTACTTTATTCCTTCACACTTTTTGATCCAAAGCAAAATACAAATCTTTTCCCTCATTAAAACAACAAAAGCAAAATATAAAAAGCAGGCTGTTGTAGCTTATGAGATGACAAGCTGCCTAAAACAATATCCAATTATTGTAACTCCTTTCCCAAGCTTTAGTTCCCTGCTCCCAAGCCAGGATATTGGGAGGTTGAAAGTGAGATGAGCTGAACATGCCCTCCAATGCTCATCAAGAGGACCCATTCAACACAAACTTGAATAAAGCTGCTGCTTCTACAGCAGGGGTGTCAAACTGCTGGCCCATGGGCCGGTTTCATCATACCGGAGCCGCACCCACCCCATTGCCGGCAATGGCGAAAAAGCTCCGATACGTTGCGCGACGTCACGTGATGTCGCAAGTTTGACATGTCTGTTCTACAGTCATATTCAAGGCCCAAAAAGTTTCTCATTGGCAACAAACCTCACAAAAGCATTAAGAACAAGCCAGGACAAAGCCCCCTGATAAACCCTTAGAGCTGATCAGCAAAGAGCTCAGAGACTCACTAAAATGTACTCTCATCTGTTATAGCAATAACTGGAAGTTAGCCTTTGGTTCTTCCCAAGTGCTTCTTGATGGGTTTCAAAATATTGTAAAACCAAGTCGACTATTTTAAACCAGAGGGGGGGAAATAGCAATTATATACTGAGACAAAACATCCTTGCCCCTCTCAAACCTTTGAGAACATCTGTTAGTAGGAATTCCAGATTGTTGGAATCTGCTATTGTCCTTTAGATAGCATTGCAAATAGGAAGGGAAGAAAGGGAATAGGCTGCAAAATCAGGCCAGTTTGAACGTGGCTTGCTTTT
>NW_015397774.1:0-2833 GCF_001527695.2 Protobothrops mucrosquamatus
GCCGTAGTTCCCCCACGCTGGCTGAGGAATTCTGGGAGTTGAAGTCCGCGAGTCATAAAAGGGCCAAGTTTGAAGACCCCTGTTCTAGAGCAAGGGTGTCCAACCTCAGCGACGTCAAGACCTGTGGATGTCAACTCCCAGAATTCCCCAGCCAGCCTGAGGAATTCTGGGAGTTGAAGTCAGGAAGTCTTGAAGCTGCCGAGGTTGCCCATCAGGTTATGCCATCAGGAAGAAGTTTCTGATCTGAACGCTCTCACGGTGTTTTTTTCTTGTGCATTGGGGAAATCCTTTGTCAACAAATCATATAATCCAAGAACTGGGTGTTGAGTTTATACAAAGGGTGTGTATCATTAAAACCACAGCAAAAGAAAAGATTTCACAAAATTGGCACTCGCTCACAGCACATGGACAGAGAGCATGTGATTCCTCGGACAGCAGGCTCTGATCTTATTTTCTGGGCTGGAACAGAAAGTCTTCGGGGCCTCTCCTTTCCACAGGATATGCATGTTTGGGACTTGCCTGTCCTGGCCTGGACAACTTCCTGACAGGCATATGTAGTGCAGCCATTTCCTTCCCTCCCAACTTACACGTCAGGTCAAGAATTGTCCCTCCAAGTACCGTCTCTTTACAAGAGAGTAGAGTAGAAAATAAATAGAATAGAATAGAATAGAATAGAATAGAATAGAATAGAATAGAATAGAATAGAATAGAATAGAATAGAATAGAATAGAATATACCTGCCTGAGCAGGGGGTTGGACTTGATGACAAGGTCCCTTCCAACTTTATTATTATTATTATTATTATTATTAGAATAGAATAGAATAGAATAGAATAGAATAGAATAGAGAAAATGAATAGAATAGAGAAAATGAATAGAATACAATAGAGAAAATGAATAGAATAGAATAGAATAGAACAGAGAAAATGAATAGAATAGAGAAAATGAATAGAATAGAGAAAGAATAGAATAGAGAAAGAATAGAATAGAATAGAATAGAATAGAGAAAATGAATAGAATAGAATAGAATAGAATAGAATAGAATAGAATAGAATAGAATAGAATAGAATAGAGAAAATGAATAGAATAGGACAGTGATGGCAAACCTTTTAGAGACCGAGTGCCCAAACTGCAACCCAAAACCCACTTATGTATCGTCGGGGGCCGGGTGGGCGTGGCCCATTGGGTGGGCGTGGCTTCGGTGGTAACGGCAGACTGGGTGGGACTAAAAAGTTCAATCAATCAATTCCAACTTTGCGAGATCTTTTTTTTTTCCCCGAGAAGTTGAAATTGACTGATTGATTGAACTTTTTTTTTTTTTTGCACACGGCGGCGGAGGCTTAAAGTGGAAAGATTTTATAAAACCCAGCTGAAGGCCTAGGAGTGGGGCAACGGCGCGCGTGCCCACAGTGAGGCCTCTGAGTGCCACCTATGGTACCCGTGCCATAGGTTCGCCACCATGGGAATAGAATAAATGAATAGAATAGAGAAAGAATAGAATAGAATAGAATAGAATAGAATAGAATAGAATAGAATAGAATAGAATAGAATAGAATAGAATAGAGAAAATGAATAGAATAGAATAGAATATAGAATAGAATAGAAAATGAATAGAATAGAATATAGAAAATGAATAGAATAGAAAAGAATAGAATAAGGAATAGAATAGAATAGAATAGAATAGAATAGAATAGAATAGAATAGAATAGAATAGAATAGAATAGACAGGTCCTCCTGCTTGAGCAGGGGGGGCTGGACTAGAAGACCTCGCAGGTCCCTTCCAGCCCTATTCTATTCAAAACGGTCCCTAAACGAATCTTTGCAAGTGAAGGATCGCCTGCAAACCTTTGCCCAGGCTTTTACAGTGCTAAAATAAGCAGTGGTCCTGCCCGCAGTTTCAAGCATGGTTGCTGGGTTGGGAGAGAAAAAAACAACAACTCGGTATTAGCCGTGTCCAGTATTGCCTGGACAGCTGGTTTTCCTGTGACTCGAGCAGAGACAAACAATTTGTGCGTAAGAGAGCCACACAAATCCCCTCCCTTCCGTCCCTCCCTCCCTGCTCCACTTCTCCTGACCGACGGACGGACGTGCCAGCGTGAACTTTCTGCTCCGTTGGCATTGAGCCGGACAGCCGGGCACTGCGCCCCCCCCCCCCCGCCTTTTCCTTTGCCTTCAGCAGCTCCCTTAAAACGCCTGCTTGGATCCTCCAGGTGTCTCCAGCCGATCTGCCAGAGGCGATTGCCGGGATGGATCCCCAGATCTCGGCCAGATTAAACTCCAGGAAGAGGAGGAAAGAAGGAGCGGGTCCCAACGGGGCTGCCCAGACGGATGGCATCCCCTTGAAAGTGCCCCGCAACTCTATAGTAAGTGGAGAAGGGCTGGGTCCACAGGGGTAGGCAATCTGGGCTCTATTATGACTGGTGGACTTCAACTCCCAGCATTCCTGAGCCAGCGTGGCTCAGTTTGGAAACCTCTCCCTTTCCCCTCAGCATGGCTGGCTCAGGAATTCTGGGAGTTGAAGTCCGCAAATCATGAAGGGGGCCACAGTTCTCCCATGCTGGCTCAGGAATTCTGGGACTTGAAGTCCAGGAGTCATGAGGGGGCCATACTTCCCCCATGCTGGCTGAGGAATTCTGGGAGTTGAAGTCCACGAGTCATGAAGGGGCCATACTTCCCCCATGCTGGCTGAGGAATTCTGGGAGTTGAAGTCCGCAAGTTGTGAAGGGGCCAAAGTTTCCCCCACGCTGGCTGAGGAATTCTGGGAGTTGAAGTCCGCAAGTCATGAGGGGGCCATACTTCCCCCATGCTGGCTCAGGAATTCTGGGAGTTGAAGT
>NW_015397774.1:9467-14205 GCF_001527695.2 Protobothrops mucrosquamatus
ACGACGCCGAGCGCTACGACGCCGTCCAGCACTGCCGCTACGTGGACGAGGTGGTGAGGAACGCGCCCTGGACGCTCAGCCCGGAGTTCCTGGCAGAGCACAGGGTAAGGGGGGACAGCCCACCCTCCGCCTTCAGGGGTTCGTGAAGCCCCCGGCAGGAACCCAGCTGGGCTCCTTTCCCCCCCCCGACCCCCCAGAGATCCAGCCAGTGGTCAAAGATTAAGAACTTCCTTCCTTCCTATTTTTCTTCCTTTTCTTATTTCCTTCTTCTAACTCTTCTTCTCATTTCTCTTTCCCATTTCCTTTCTTTCCTTCCTTCTTTCCTTCTTCTATTACCTTCCTTTCTTCTCATTTCTCTTTCCCATCTCCTTCCTTCCTTTCTTTCTTCCTTCCTTCCTATTTTTCTTCCTTTTCTTCTTTCCTTCTTCTATCTATCTTTCCTTCTTCTCATTTCTCTTTCCCATTTACTTTTTTTTCTTTCCTTCCTTCCTCTTTCCTTCTTCTATCTCCTTCTCATTTCTCTTTCCCATCTCCTTTGCTTGCTTCTTTCTTTCTCTTTCTTTCTTTCTTTCCTTCCTTCCTTCCTTCCTTCCTTCCTATTTTTCTTCCTTTTCTTATTTCCTTCTTCTATCTCTATCTTTTCTTCTTCTCATTTCTCTTTCCCATTTTCTTTCCTTCCTTCCTTCCTCTTCTTCTATCTCATTCTCATTTCTCTTTCCCATTTCCTTTGCTTGCTTGCTTGCTTCTTTCTTTCTTTCTTTCTTTCTTTCTTTCTTTCTTTCTTTCTTTCTTTCTTTCTTTCTTTCTTTCTTTCCTTCCTTCCTTCCTTCCTTCCTTCCTATTTTTCTTCCTTTTCTTATTTCCTTCTTCTATCTATCTTTTCTTCTTCTTTTCTCTTTCCCATTTCCTTTCCTTCTCAATTTCTTCCTTCCTTCTTTTCTTCTTCTGTTACCTTCCTTTCTTCTCATTTCTCTTTCCCATTTCCTTTCCTTCCTTCCTATTTTTCTTCCTTTTCTTATTTCCTTCTTCTGTCTCTATCTTTTCTTCTTCTCATTTCTCTTTCCCATTTCCTTTCCTTTCCTTCCTTCCTTCTTCTATCTCCTTCTCATTTCTCTTTCCCATCTCCTTCCTTCCTTCCTTCCTTCCCTTTCTTTCTTTCCTTCCTTCCTTCCTTCCTTCCTTCCTTCCTTCCTTCCTTCCTTCCTTCCTTCCTTCCTTCCTTCTTCTATCTCCTTCCTTTCTCTTTCCCATCTCCTTCCTTCCTTCCTCTCACCCTCCCTCCCTCCCCAGTTCTTTTAGGATACCCAGACCCATAATGCCCCTAAGCCACCCTCCCTGCCCCGAGCATCCCCTCCTCCCCCGCTAACAGCTGTCTTGCCCGACCCCCAGATCGACTTTGTCGCCCACGATGACATCCCCTACTCTTCGGCCGGCAGCGACGACGTCTACAAACACATAAAAGAAGCAGGTGAGTGGGCGGCCCCGGAAAACCCCACAAGCTCTCCCTCCTCCCTCTTCAGCTGCTCCGGCCTGAGCGAGTTGGCTGAAGGAACCTGTTGGGCTTCTGCCTGATTCGGGAGTCGGGTGAGCTGCCGGGAGCAGCCTGCTCCTGGGCTGAACTCCAGGGGCCCCACGATGACTTCCCAAAGTGGGCCAGGCGGCACGATGGAAAGGACTATTCTTGGCCCCACTTAATTTCTCTTCTGAAGTCCTGTAGAGCCTTTAGTGCTCTCTGAAAGAGAAAGAAAGGAAGGAAGGAAGGAAGGAAGGAAGGAAGGAAGGAAGGAAGGAAGGAAGGAAGGAAGGAAGGAAGGAAGGAAGGAAGGAAGGAAGGAAGGAAGGAAGGAAGGATGGATTGTGGGGTCCTCGGTGCTCTCTGAGCTGGGTGGTTTCCTTGCAGACATTTCATGACCCAGCTAGGCAACATCATCAGTGCTAGAAGGGGATGGGGTACATGGAGTGGAGGAGGAGGAGGAGTGTGAGGTCCTTGGTGCTCTCTGGGTGGTTTCCTCGCAGACATTTTACTACCCAACTAGAGAACATCATCAATGCTAGATGGGGATGGGGGCCGGTAGAGTGGAGGAGGGGGAAGAGGAGGGGCAGGAAGGAAGAGAAGGAGAATGAGGACTAATGTGGCATCCCTGGCGCTCCCTGAAGTTGTTGGTTTTCCTGCAGACGTTTCATGAGCTATGGAGGTAACATCATCAGGGGTAGAAGAGAGAGGGGTTTGTGCAGTGGAGGAGGAAGAGGAGAGGAAGGAAGACTGTCCTTGATGCTCTCTGAGCTGGGTTGCTTTCTTGCAGACATTTCATGACTCAACTAGGCAACATCATCAGTGTTAGAAGGGAGGAGGGCTTGCGGAGAGGAGAAGAAGAAGAAGGAGAGAGAGAGGAAAGAAAGAGAGAGAGAGAGAGAGAGAGAGAGAGAGAGAGAGAGAAAGAAAGAAAGAAAGAAAGAAAGAAAGAAAGAAAGAAAGAAAGAAAGAAAGAAAGAAAGAAAAGAAAGGATTGAGGGGTCCTTGGTGCTCTCTGAGCTTGGTTGTTTCCTTGCAGACGTTCCATGACCCAGATAGGCAACATCATCAGTGTTAGAAGGGAGGGTGCTTGCAGAGAGGAGGAGGAAGAGGAGGAGGAAGAGAGAAAGAAAGAAAGAGAGAGAGAGAGAGAAAGAAAAGGAAGGAAGGAAGGAAGGAAGTACGGACTCTGGGGGTCCTGGGTGCTCTCTGAGCTGGTTGATTTCCTTGCAGACGTTTCATGACCCAGCTAGGCAACGTCATCAGTGCCAGAAGGGAGGGCCGTGTGATATCTGATTCCAAATAGTGGGGGGGGGGCTTGCCCTGTCAATGTGGGTAGAAGAGTTCTTAGCGGTTCCTTTTGAAGTCCTCCCTATGACATCGAGTGCAAGTTTTCAGGAAGGGAAGCAGGCCTTTCCGTGTCGTATCTGTTGCGAGTCCTGCTGGCTGCTGCCTAATTCCATATCTCCTTGGCTGCCCTATAGGAATGTTTGCCCCGACGCAGAGGACCGAAGGCATCTCCACCTCGGACATCATCACCCGCATCGTCCGGGACTACGACGTCTATGCCCGGCGGAATCTGCAGAGGGGCTACACGGCCAAGGAACTCAACGTCAGCTTCATCAACGTGAGTTTAGCACGCATTCAGACGGTCGTCTCGCCTCGTCCCGAAGGAGGGAGAGAGGCTCAGGACTCCACTCAGCTAAAAAAAAAAGACGAAATAGGGAAAGAAACAAGGATTCTCAAAATGCTGCAACTCTTGGATAAAGAAATGTGGGTTCCTAGAATGGAATGGAATGGAATGGAGTGGAATGGAATGGAATGGGAATAGGAATAGAGAAAAGGAATAGAGTAGAGTAGAGTAGAATAGAATATGGAATGGAATGGGAATAGGAATAGAGAAATGGAATAGAATAGAGTAGAATAGAATACAATATAGAATAGAATAGAATAGGAATAGAGAAAGATTAGAATATAATAGAATAGAATAGAATATATAATGGAATAGGAATAGAATAGGAATAGAATAGAATAGAATAGTAGAATAGGAATAGAGAAATAATAGAATAGAATAGAATAGAATAGAATAGAATAGAATAGAATAGAATAGAATAGGAATGGAGAAATAATAGAGAAAGGAATAGAATAGAATAGAATAGAATAGGAATAGAGAAAGAATAGAATAGAATAGAATAGAATAGAACAGAATAGAACAGAATAGAACAGAATAGTGGAATAGAATAGAATAGAACAGAATAGAACAGAATAGAACAGAATAGAACAGAATAGTGGAATAGAATAGAATAGAATATAGAATGGAATAGAATAGAATAGAATAGAATAAGGAATAGAATCGAATAGAATCGAATAGAATCGAATAGAATCGAATAGAATCGAATAGAAGAATAGAATATAGAATGGAATAGAATAGAATAGAATAGAACAGGAATGGAGAAAGAATATAGAAAGAATAGAATAGAATAGGAATAGCGAAAGAATAGAATAGAATATGGAATATAGGAATTCTATTCTACTCTACTCTTATGAATATCATAAAACAAGACAGTTACTGCACAGTTTTGAGCAATCAAGCTCACACAGAAGAGGGGGGAGTCAACCTATTCCCCAAAGCCCGTGAGGGCAGGACAGGAAATATTGGGCGGAAGGTTATTAAGAAATCCAAACTAGAACTAAGGAGAAACTTCCTGACAATGAGAATAATTAACTAATGGAACGGAAGTTGCCTCCAGAAGTGGTGGATGCTCCATCACTGGAGGTTTTCAAGAAGAGATTGGACAACCCTTTGTCTGAAATGGTATTTATTTATTTATTTATTTATTTATTTAATTTAATTTATATGCCGCCCTTCTCCCGACGGGACTCAGGGCGGCGCACAACATACTTAAAACCAAAACATATATACAATCCCCCCCTTAAAACCGAATTAAACCAAATTTAAAGTTGCGTCTTCCAAATTCCTAAAAAACCCAGTATAAAATCCTCCCTAGGTCAGGCCCGCTTGCTGGAAAAGCCATGTCTTGAGGGCGCGACGGAAGGTAAGGAGATCCGGAATTATCCGAATCTCGGGGGGTAGTTCGTTCCAGAGGGTGGGGGCACCCACAGAGAAGGCCCTCCCCCTGGGGGTCGCCAGCCGGCACTGCTTGGCCGACGGCACCCTGAGGAGACCCACTCTGTGGGAGCGTACCGGTCTGTGGGAAGGAATCT
>NW_015397775.1:0-1509 GCF_001527695.2 Protobothrops mucrosquamatus
CGATCCGCCTAGCCAGAATACATCATCCCTCCCCCTCAGTTACATTGTTCAGAACTTCTCTCTGCCATCCTTTTGTCTTGTTAAGTGTGTCTTCTAGCCAAGCCTCCTGGAATCTAGTGCCTACCTGCAGGGCTTGGCTAATCCTTCTATTGTTAATCAATGGTGACCGTTTTATTTTTAAACTTCTTCCTTTCTCACACTATCTAACAAAATGAAATTCAATGATGGAAAAAAGTAAGATTCTACATTTAGGCAAGAAAAAACAAATGCACAGGTACAGTATAGGTGGTACCTTGCTCAATAGTAGTAACTGTGAGAGGGATCTCAGAGTCTAGTGGACAATCACTTAAATATGAACCAGCAGTGTGTTGCAGCTGCCAAAAAAAGCCAACACAGTGTTAGGATGCATTAACAGAGGGATAGAATCAAGATCACGTGAAATGTTAATACCACTTTATAATGCCTTGGTAAGGTCACACTTGGAATACTACATCCAGTTTTGGTCACCACAATTTAAACAAGATGTTGAGACTCTAGAAAGAGTACAGAGAAGAGCAACAAAGATGATTAGGGGATTGGGGGCTAAAACATATAAGGAATGGTTGCTGGAATTGTATGTCTAGTTTAATGAAGAGAAGGACGAGGGGAGACATGATAGCAGTGTTCCAATATCTCAGGGGCTGCCACAAAGAAGAGGGAGTCAAGCTGTTCTCTAAAGCACCTGAAGGCAGGACAAGAAGCAATGAATGGAAAAAAATAGAGAGAAGCAGCCTATAACTAAGGAGAAATTTCCTGACAATTAGAACAGTTAATCAGTGGAACAACCTGATTCCAGAAGTTGTGAATGCTCCAACACTGGAAGTTTTTAAAAAGAGACTGGATAGCCATTTGTCTCTTCTTCCCATATTCCATCTCGTATCTATAAACAAATCCATAAGGCATTGTCATTTCAGTCTTGATATTGGTAAAGTCCATTAATGTTTACCAGAGAAAACATAACCTTGATCAAATAAGTCAAGTTTAAGTGTTCTCCTTCTTTAATTGTAATCTTTTTTTTTCTTTAGTTCTCTCTAATGTCTAATTTTCAAAATGTTATCTCATCATGTTTAAAAACAAAAGGATTTTCCCATGGGAAGGATTCTTTATAAATAATTCCATATTTCAAATTTATTTGACCTCTTAGTCCATTTGTAATTTTTTAATTCAAAGTTTTAATCACCTTTTTGCTGTTTATTTTCCTCTCAATTTTTTAAGTTCTTAAAGTGGTAGTTAAATCTTTAACTGAGGAAAACAGTCCAAAGGTTTCTAAAAGATGAAAAGCAAATAATATCCATAAGTGATTAGAAAAGCATGTGAAACTTAGCATCATTTCAAAGGCACTGATTGCAGTTTGAGAAAGATGGCTACTCATCAGGACTACTATTTTGTGGTGTCCTCATGCGAAGCAGCTATCTAGAGCACTTGTGCATGGTCTTATGTCTTCTCCTTGCTCTTCATTCTGCTGCAGTT
>NW_015397775.1:4110-7238 GCF_001527695.2 Protobothrops mucrosquamatus
TAAATACCCTGGAAGGTCATCCAAAAAAGAACTGCATGAGGAAACCTCTTACAGGTGAAATTTCAGTTTTCTGTTTCTGAAAACTGAGATAAAAATTTATCTGATTTTTTTTTTGTATGGCAGCTTCAGAAAAAAGACATTGTTTGTTTTCTGTCCATAATACCAGCATGTTCATTTAGATTGTAGAGAAGGCCAAATGTTTGCCAAGTTACTAACTTAGATAAAAATTCATAGACATACCCAGTGGTGGGATTCAAATATGTGAACAACTGGTTCTCTGTGTGGATGCCACTTCTGGAAGTCCATTCTGGGCCTGAGCAACAAAAACATTAGCTACCAGTTCTGCCGAAGTGGTGTGAACCGGCTGAATCCCACTACTGGACATACAAACTTTTATGGCTATTGGAGGGAAAGTAATGGAGAATGGCTTTTGTATACCTACAACTCTTTTAAAATCTATGGTCTTTCTTTATAATAATAATATAATAAAGTTGGAAGGGACCCTGGAGGTCATCTAGTCCAACCCCCTGCTCAGGCAGGAAACCCTATACCATTTCAGACAAATGGCTGTCCAGTCTCTTCTTAAAGACTTCCAGTATTGGAGCATTCACCGCTTCTGGAGGCAGGTTGTTCCACTGGTTAATTCTAACTGTCAGGAAGTTTCTCCTTAGTTCTAGATTGCTTCTCTCTTTGGTTAGTTTCCACCCGTTGCTTCTTGTCCTGCCTTCAGGCGCCTTGGAGAATAGCTTGACTCCCTCTTCTTTGTGGCAGCCCCTGAGATATTGGAACACTGCTATCATGTCCCCCCTCGTCCTTCTCTTCATTAAACTAGACATACCCAATTCCAGCAACCGTTCCTTATATCTTTTAGCCTCCAGTCCCCTAATCATCTTTGTTGCTCTTCTCTGTACTCTTTCTAGAGTCTCAGCATCTTTTTTACATCGCGGTGACCAAAACTGGATGCAGTATTCCTTTTATTTTCTTTCTTTTTTTCTTTCTTTCTTTCTTTCTTTCTTTCTTTCTTTCTTTCTTTCTTTCTCTTTCTTTCTTTCTTTTTTTCTTTCTCTTACAATGAAACACGGGAAAAGTCTATTCAGAATTAAGCAAGCATTGATCAGCAAACTGATGTAAATTCTCAATAGGAAAAATTTGTACTTGTATGTTTTAGCATTATTTCAAAAAGTCAGTCTCTGCAACAAAACAGCAGTAACCAAAAACAGTCTTATGTGAGACCAAAGAATATAACCAAACAGGAAAAGATTCCCCTGATGCATTAAGGATAATTAATAAAAAGTCTCAAAATAACTTTTAATCAAACTTGAGCAGAGATTTCCTATTATCAGAATTTCATCTCTTTGAAGAAACCCATTTGGAGCAAAGGGCTCTCCAGCTTACTGTAAGAAGGTAACAGCCTTTATTTTATGCAATTTTTAAATAAAAAAGTAATAGAAGAAGTATTAAAGTTTAAGTAGAAATCACCTAGGGCTGAATGTGGTCTCACTGATAACAGAATTATATTTCACAGTCAAGGAAGCAAAACCTAGGATCTAATTAAGACACCAGTTCAGATAAAATAAGTCAAAGGAGAAAAGCACTAGCCTAATAATTATGACTTTACCTGTAAAAGATTCTAAGTAGAAGTAATAATTGACCCCTAACTGTTAATTGCATACCAGATGGGGAAACATAATAGGATGTTCTATATCTTTATGTGGAATATACCTATCCATTTCTATCTCTATATTTATATTCACATTTTATCTGCTGGCAAACACCCAGTTTGGTGAACTTCCAAATATCTGATCACTCATATATGTTCCTCATTTCAGATTTCTGTACTCTGTATTTCTGTACACTTGATGACTGGCACTTAAATAAAAAAATATATATAATTCATAAAAGTTACTTGCATTGTGTGTGCTTTGAAAATGATTCATAGGTCCTTCAGACTTATGGGAGTGTAAGCATACCATCTCTTTACAGCAGAGTTCTGAATTGTCTGGGGGAATAGCTGGCTGGTTAGCAAAATGCTGTTGAAGAGGCTACTTTGTGTGTGTGTCAGTTATGCATTAATTATAGTTCTACGCAATTATTATTATCTTAAGTGTTGGTATACAGTGAACTATGGAATGGTTGGAAGAAGAAAGGGAAAAAGAGACTTGGCAGTGAAAGAAGTTGACATTTAGAGAGAAAAAGCCGAGAGGAGTTACGTCTTGAAGAGCTTGAACAGAAAATGAGAGTGCAAGCGAGACCCATGGATGTGGTGCCCCATTGGGAGAAAATGAGCAATGCTGTAGCTCAGAGAATCGTGAGAATCCAGAAATTTGGAAGCTGATCCTCCAGAACCCATGCTGGGGGATGGATGCACCAGTGTGAGTCACTATTGGAGCCTTATCCATCTGAAGTTGATGAAGTTCTGCCAAGGGATAGCAGTGATAGTGGTGGCATGAAGAAAAAGCAGATGCCATGATTCTCTGACCAAAACCAGAAAGAACAAGAGGGGAAAGGCAAAAAGTGAAGAAAGAAGCAAAATAGAAAAGGAGGTATTGAGTAGGACAAAGTAGGGGAAAACATAACTTATCAATTAATTTTCAAACTATGCCAACCATAAATGTTACAGATTGAGGCTGATAATGGAAGTTCGAACTCAGCCCTTTTTTAATTTGGGAGGACCATCTGGTGGAGGATTTTATGAATAACAGTGGAGGAACAATAAAAAAGTGTCCCATGAGTAACAGGGAGGGAATGAAAAAGTCCCTCCCCCCTTGCCTGGGACCTTAAAACACTACCACCGACCTGGAGCCCCGGAATTTCAATGGCCGCTCAGCAGGAACTGCGATGGTTAACCACCCACACAATCCTACCTATTGAAGACTTAAGGACGCCACCTTTTTGTCTTCTTAGGGATTGATCAATTCCCTCTTCTGACCCAAATGGGATCAGGTACCCCTTTTTATAATACTTGCCTGCAGGCGTTCCAGACCCTCCTGTGGATTAAAAGACCTGTCTGCTCCCCTCAGTGGATCCTTGACTGGAATGCTTCGCTGGTGGTAAATTCCCTTTCCTCCCGTCGAAGTCTCCCCGTAGTCAAAGGCCACGGAGCCGGCTTGGAGATATCACCGATAGGA
>NW_015397776.1:0-1523 GCF_001527695.2 Protobothrops mucrosquamatus
AATGGAGCTGAGCATTTACTGGTCAGATGCCCTTCCTAACACCTATGCAGAGTTTGCAACAGATATTTTCTCTTTGCGCCCTAATAGAGAAACCTCTGTTGCTGCCTAGGATTGAACTGTGTGAGATGGGTATCTTCACCTCTAGGCCAACCCCCCTCTCTGTATGTATGTGTATGTATATATGTATGTGTGTATGTGTACACACACACACACACACACACACACATCTCTTTCTCGCACACACATTCTTACTCTTTCTTTGTCTCTGAGACACAGGTCCAGAATTTGTGTGGTACAATACCATTAGGATGGGAACCAACGAGATCTCATACACAAACACTTTTGGGACTCTGCTGGATGGCATTGCTTAACTGAAGGAACTTGGAGTATGGCAGGTTTTCCCATCACTTCCCATACCACCGCATTCTGAAGCTTCCAAGTGGTCTTCAAGGTCAGCCCCAAGTAAAGGACACTGCCATAATTGGGCCATGAGGTGGCTAGAATATAAATGACTCTCTGAAGGGCCTCTCAGTTTAGGAAAGAACACAATTGGCACACCAGATAAAACTGTGCAAAGTCTTCCTGGCCATACTGTATCTGCCACTTGCTTTTAAAAACAGTATGGGTATTTAGATACTAAGATTAACTTTCTCCCTTATAAATATGATTATTTGCTATAATCATTTCCTTAAGCTCAACTCCAGATTCACTACATTGATTGAGCAGCTGTATCAGAAGCAGATCAGTTCTTGTGATGGCACCTGACTTTATCATTTCAGCACTATCCTGTTACAAAGAGCCCAATATACATCTATTCAGTGCTGATAAGTTTTAATACTAGGTTCACCGATCTGCTGGAGCTGGAATTTTGATTCCTGAACTTAGAGGAGGAAAGTAAGAGGCTGTATCTCTCAATGGTGCATGCTAAAATTTCACCTGCCTGCCATCTGGTGTGGCTTTCTGCTTATCTTCCTGCTAACTGAAATGATTAAACAATGACCAGAAATACTACCTGTCCCAGTCTGCTCTTGTTTTCCTATTTCTCACCTATTAATCACATAACTAATTATATCTATATTATTTTGATATTGCCACACTTTTTTTTTTTTCCCAAATTTTTTTTTATTATTTTCAACATAGAAAAAAAGCAATCACAAGTACATCACAATTAAAAAAAACTCCCCCCCACCCCCCACCCGGACTTCCCAAACCTAATCCCAGGATACTATTCATCTAAAAGTAACCTTATACTAATATCCCTAACTCCACAAAATATAATTCTACATAAGTAGGTGAAATATATGTATATATATAAAAAGAAAAAAAATTTTTTTTTTCTAAAAACCTAACCTATATTCCACCATTCTATACTTATTTTGAATATAAACAATCCATCTTCTCCATATTGATAAAAATTGTTCGTTTGAATGATCCTTCAAATAAGCCGAAATCTTTGCCATTTCAGCAAGATGCGAAACCTTCACTCTCCAGTCCTCTATTGTAGGTAAAACTTGACTCTTCCA
>NW_015397776.1:5505-7238 GCF_001527695.2 Protobothrops mucrosquamatus
CAAAACGGCTCAATTTTTAAAAACTACAAAAAGCACCATTTTTAAGCATGAAATTTAAGCCTGAATCCCATTCTGGGGTCCGTTTTTACATTTGGGTGAAAAAAATTTTTTCACCTCCTGACCTAGGGATTTTTGTACTCCGGAGTTGAAATTTTTTTTTGACCCAAACGTAAAAGCGGATGTCAGAATGGGATTCGGGATTCAATTTCATGCTTAAAAATGGTGCTTTTTGTAGTTTCTAAAAATTTAGCCATTTTGGTGTCCGGGGAAGGAAATTCCTGATGCCGGGGACAGGGATTTTTGTGCTCCGGAGGTGAAATTTTTTTTTGACCCAAATGTAAAAAGAGATGTCAAAATGGGATTCGGGTTTAAATTTTATACTTAAAAATGGTGCTTTTTGTAGTTTTTAAAAATTGAGCCGTTTTGGTGTCCAGGGTAAGGGATTTTTGTTCTCTGGAGGTGAAAATTATTTTTTGACCTGAATGTAAAAACGGTCGTCAGAATTTAATTCGGGGTTAAATTTCATGCTTAAAAATGGTGCTTTTTGTAGTTTCTAAAAATTGAGCCGTTTTGGTGTTTGGGGAAGGATATTCCTGATGCTGGGGTCAGGGATTTTTGTTCTCTGGAGGTGAATATTATTTTTTGACCTGAATGTAAAAACGGTCGTCAGAATTTAAGTCGGGGTTAAATTTCATGCTTAAAAATGGTGCTTTTTGTAGTTTCTAAAAATTGAGCCGTTTTGGTGTCCGGGGAAGGAAATTCCTGATGCCGGGGTCAGGGATTTTTGTGCTCCGGAGGTGAAATTGTTTTTTGACTCAAATATAAAAACAGACATCAGAATGGAATTCGGGGTTAAATTTCATGCTTAAAAATGGTGCCTTTTGTTCTTTTTAAAAATTGAGCTGTTTAGGTGTCCGGGGAAGGAAATTCGTGATGCCGGGATTAGGGAATTTTGTGCTCCGGAGGTGAAAATTTTTTTTTGACCCGAATGTAAAAACGGACATCAGAATTTAATTCGGGGTTAAATTTCATGCTTAAAAATGGTGCTTTTTGAAGTGTTTAAAAATTGAGCCATTTTGGTGTTTGGGGAATGAAAGGTGAAAAAACTAGAAAAAGCATCATTTTCAAATATGAAATTTAACCCCAAATCTCACTCTGAGGTCTGTTTTGAAATTTTGGAAAAAAAAAAAATTCATCTCCTGAGCAGAAAAATCCCTGAGCCCGGCATCAGGAATTACCAAACACGGACACCAAAACGGCTCAATTTTTAAAAACTACAAAAAGCACCATTTTTAAGCATGAAATTTAGACCTGAATCCAATTCTGGGGTCCGTTTTTACATTTCGGTGAAAAAAATTTTTTCACCTCTTGACCTAGGGATTTTTGTACTCCGGAGTTGAATTTTTTTTTGACCCAAACGTAAAAACGGATGTCAGAATGGGATTCGGGGTTCAATTTCATGCTTAAAAATGGTGCTTTTTGTAGTTTCTAAAAATTGAGCCGTTTTGGTGTCCGGGGAAGGAAATTCCTGATGCCGGTGTCAGGGATTTTTGTGCTCTGGAGGTGAAAATTCTTTTTGACCTGAACGTAAAAAACGGACGTAAAAATGGAACTCGGGGTTAAATTTCATGCTTAAATATGGTGCTTTTTGTAGTTTTTAAAAATTGAGCCATTTTGGTGTTTGGGGAATGAAAGGTGAAAAAACTAGAAAAAGCATCATTTTCAAATATGAC
>NW_015397777.1:0-2834 GCF_001527695.2 Protobothrops mucrosquamatus
AGGAATGTTGCTGGGCCAGGCCTGCGCGAGGGGTGAGTCGCGCAGGGCCAGCAGGACCGTCCTAGAATACATAGTCCGATGCAAGGAGTCCATGGCACAGAGGGGGGATATATTATTGGTGGATCTCAGATCTTCTAACCGAAGCCAGGGAACAAGAGTCTGATCTCAAGGGACAGTCCTTAAGTCCCTAAGTCCTCCCCGGGGGCCCCGGTGGCCTCGCTGATGGTCCTTCTCTGGAGGTCTTTGAAATATTCTGTTCTGTTCTGTTCTGTTCTGTTCTGTTCTGTTCTGTTCTATTCTATTCTATTCTATTCTATTCTATTCTATTTTATTCTGCATTCTGTTCTGTTCTATTTCTATTCCATTCCATTCCATATATTCTATTCTATTCTATTCTATTCTATTCTATTCTATTCTATTCTATTCTATTCTATTCTATTCTATTCTATTCTATTCCAAACTTAAGCCAAGAGTGGAATAAGGGTTAAAGTGCCTGGAGAGCCGTGATTTACTGCTAAGACCTGGTGTGAAGCCTGACATGGATTATCCATCGGGAATTACTGGCATGATTGCTGTGCACAACTCCAACAACAGAAATAAATTTTAAGTGGTCTCAGGACGTCGGATATTAGCATTTAGATGCCAGAGTTCCCGTTGTCACATAATAAGAAATGAAAAATGTCAGGAAATCAATATTTCCTAACAATGGAAGCAAATGTCAGGAATTATCCCATTTGCATCACATTCTAAAGAGAGTAATTTTGCAAACCTCAGAGGTATTAGCAATGTTGGGCTTGTGGTTTTTTTTTTTTTTTGCAGCGCATATTTTGTGCAATCAAGCTCATTGTGCCAGCCATTTGATTACAATGGGCCTACCCAACTTGTCATCTGCAAAGCTGAATGCACCTTTTCTGTATATTATGGCCTGACAGAAGTTCATTGTTGACAACCTGATTTATTTTGCAGTCATAGAAAAGCAGCAAAGCCGAGACATTGATTCACATGTGGCTGTGGAACAACTTTCATGAAAACAAAGCAATGCAGATGTGGTTAAGGATTTGAAGTGGGCCAGAGCCAGCATCGGTTCAAGGGTCACTTTTGATTAAAGTCACACACTGGGTGACTTTGAAGTCAGGTGTTATTTCTCAGCCCAACCCATTTTGCAGGATTGGCCTTGCAAACAGTAAAAGCAAGGGGACATGTTCTGGCTTTTGATCCCAAGGAATAGTAGGAAATTAGAACAAATTGAATGAACTGAAGAAGCTTCTTGGATGAGAAGCAAAGTGTTTTCAAGGAGAAACAAAGGAAGTCAATAGAATAGAATAGAATAGAATAGAATAGAATAGAATAGAATAGAATAGAATAGAATAGAATAGAATAGAATTCCTGGCTGAGGAATTCTGGGAGTTGAAGTCCACAAGTCATAAAAGGGCCAAGTTTGAAGACCCCTGCCCAACATGATTCTAAGCTAGAACAATCTTGCCCAGTACTAAAATGGCATCTATTGTGTTTACTCAAGATGGGAACATCCTCTGTCAGTGCACCTCTGGGTATGGAGATGTGTACATCTTAACTGAAGTTAAAAATTAAGGAGAAGGGTAAATATCTATTGGGAAGGCTTGAAAAACGTATAGGTCATTTGGGAGTGGGTTGGGGGAAAGTTTAAGCATTTGGAAGGAAGAGTTGAATAATTCAAACGTTTTCCTTGGCTATAGGAATGAAAACCTCCCCTTTGCAGGAAACTAAAGTAGTGGAGAATGCCAGGCTCTTATTTGTCTGAAAATGCCTTTGCTTCTAACCATGTTCATAAATCTTATCTCTGATCAGGATCATGGGATTTGAGGTAATCATAAATATTTTAAGTAATTACTGATGCTTTTGCAAAACTGGCACTACTTCAGACAAGTCCTGCCTCTCACCATGGCTTCTGCTCTTCCCCTCTTCAACTTGTATATTCCCAAAGAACTGAACGTTAGAAATTAGTGTTCAACAGGAAAACATATTTTTGCAGTCTTGAATTCATTAGATTGGATGGCAACGGACTAAAATTCTTCCTAGTTTTCCATGCTTCCATTCCCCCCCCCTTCTATTTAGTTGTGTCCAATTCTTGGAAATTGCCTGGATAAATCCCTGGAGGTTTTTTTGGCAAGATTTTTCATAAAGTGATTTGCCATTGTCTTCTTGCTAGGGCTGAGAATGGCTGGCTGGCTCAAGGTCACTCAGCTGGCTTTGGGCATAAGGCAGAACTAGAACTCATGGTCTCCCAGTTTCTAGCCTGTTGTGTTAACCACTACTCATTGGAAGAAGTCAATGGCAAACCATTTATATTGCCTATAAAATGTGCATCTCTCTCTGTATCATACACACACACACACACACACACACACACAGCCATGCACACAAATCAGTGGGTACCCATGCATATGAGATTTGACTTCTCATTTTGACTTCTATCAACTGCAAAGAATGGGACAAATAAAAGAAATGTAAAAATCAAAAGCTCTAATTATTCTCCAAGAAAGAAAAGATTGATACTTTATTAAAAAGGAGAACATGATTTGAGATAGAGAAAAACTTCTGATAAGTCTTCCTGTGTTCTTAAAATTAAACCTCAAGTGGAATTGGAAAAAAGGCATCCTGCAGTGTGGGAAATTAGCTTTTGGGGATACTGCTAATTGTAAATGTGCTCTTCTCCATAGTGTGGACCACATCAATATTTTTACACCTTTTGAAGGCACCCTACTGTACAAGTTTGGAGTAGGAGAAAATGTTGATTGACTGTTCTTTCTTGTCTGAAAATAAACATCTTGTGCTGAAGCATATACCAAAGAAGT
>NW_015397777.1:9461-11594 GCF_001527695.2 Protobothrops mucrosquamatus
GGGGGGGATTTTATAGGGATTTTAAAGGGATTTTATAATATTAAACTTAATACAGGTTATTTAATATATATTTTAATTTGGCTTTTAGAGATATCTATTGTATTGTACTGTTTTTATTTACCTGTAAGCCGCCCTGAGTCCCTCGGGAGAAGGGCGGGGTATAAATGGGATTAAATAAATAAATAAATAAATAAATAAACCCATTCTTATACTGGGGGAGGGGGGAATCTATTTTATTTATTTCTATTCCTTGCTAAGGGTTCTGCCATTCTCCTGAAGTGGAGGAGAGAAGATGCTTTGGGCTGTCTCATTGTTTCTCTGTTTCGCTATAATATATCCTTTCCTGCATACTTGCTCTTTGAACTGTCTCTCCCTTGATGTTACCTCGGAGTGAGAAAGGAATGTGCCTCCGGCCATCTGGCTTATCTCTCACTACGGAAGGGAAGGTGTGAAGACCCAACAACATCATCCCGAGCCTGGGAATGACCTGTGTTATCAACTCCTTTCCCACAGCGGACTCAACACCTGAGGATTGGCCCATTCAAACTGACTGGTTGAACTATTGGGGTAGGGTTTTGCTTGGGACTCTTTTAATCTATTGATTCGAGTGGGAAACCCTCAGATCCTGGCTATCATGCCTGCTATCAGCTTCTCCTAATAAAAGTTCCTTTTGGAAGAAACTGCTTCCACGAGTCCTGCTTTTTTAGGATGAGGTTTTGAAGTGGGCCCTGACAGTTGCTTCAGAAGCTTCACTGACATATTCAGACAGAAGCTTATCGGGAAATTCTAAGTCTATAGACCAGACTGTGAAGTTTTGAGGTGTTTTTTTTTTTTAAAAAAAAAAAAAGCTCCCAAAAAGAAGCGGTCAAAGAACTTTTCTATACTGTGCACCAGTAAAGCTACAAGGGTGTATCATTATGACTCAGGCGATAAGTTCAACTTGAAGATGCCTTCACTTATATTCACACAAGAATGTGACAATTTGGGAGCCGAGGTGCATGACACTAATCGAGGCTGATGTTCTGAACACAACACTTTGCGTGCCAAGAGAACTCAAAATAGAAAGCAGTTACCAAGCGAATGTGCTAATGAAATAAAAAATTCATTATCAATTCATTAAAATGGTTACACAGATGCTGTTGTGTCACCTACGCAGAACAATTAATGACAAAGATGCCCCATTACCTTCTCAAAAGAACAAATGGCATTTGTTACGTATGATGGAAAGTAATGCTTGTGCCAGTTAGACAGGATTGAAAATCAGAAACGTAGATGATTTATCCCAAGGCAATGGATAAACGTTGGTTAATTCAGAAAGAGAGCAAACATGTTAGTCCTCTTTTATTTTCTTTCTTCTTAGCCAGAGTGTTTCCAAACACTCTGAAATCTATGGGTTCAGATTTCTTTCAAGAAACAGCATGTTGTGCAAGATGACCATAAGCAGGTTCCTCTGAGCTCGCCGCAAAAGTTAGGAAGCATCAAATGTGAGTGCCTGAAACGTTGTAGTAAGTAGTAAGAAATCCTTACTGAAAAAGACAGGGAATGAATGATCAGTCAACAGCTAGATTGTAAATAGGGGTAGCTATGTATCTGTTTGTTTGTTTGTTTCTTTGTTTATGCAAAACTGTATACATCTCCTACTTCACATGACCCAATGGAATATCAACAAAATAGAAAATGGAATGAAATCCATTAAACGGAATCTATTAAAATAAAAATGCAGCCATCTTCTGATATCATAGATAGCTAAAGAAACCTAGTCATCATTAGTTAGAACAATTAATCAGTGCCTCTGGCAGTTGTGAATGCTCCACAACACAGGAAGTTTTTAAGAAGAGATTGGACAACCATTTGTCTGAAATGTTATAGGGTTTCCTGCCTGATCAGGGGATTGGACTAGAAGACCTCCAAGGTCCCTTCCAACTCTATTATTGTTATTGTTATTGTTATCCAAACATCTGGATGGTAAACAGGTTGTAGAATCCTAGGGCTGGAGGTCTTCTACTCCAATTCCCTGCCCAAGGCAGATCTTACACCACCCTGTCCAATTGTTTCTTGAAAAACTCCAGTGATGGCTAAACTTCTTAAACCTCTGTGGAGATGCCCCATGCCTCAGGAAGCCTATGGGGTCAG
>NW_015397777.1:14638-16698 GCF_001527695.2 Protobothrops mucrosquamatus
TTTCTTTCTTTCCTTCCTTCCTTCCTTTCTTTCTTCCTTCCTTCCTTCCTTCCTTCCTTATTTCCTTCCTTCCTTCCTTCTTTCTTTCTTTCCTTCCTTCCTTCCTTCCTTCCTTCCTTCCTTCCTTCCTTCCTTCCTCTGTCCCTCCCTCCCTCTTTTTCCTGATAAATGCAGTTATTCTGAATTTCTACTGTTTTCCAAACTGACTCAGGGTGGGAAGAAGGAGATTCAAATGAGCTGGTCTGATCCAACAGGCATCTTCTCATGTATGAAGAACGTTCTTGGGTTGATTTTACCACTTACATCAATTGTGAGATTCAGCCCTTTAAAGAAAAAGACCATTTTGGACTACAGAAACATTTGTGCCCCCGGTTCAGTTACCAGATATTGGAGATTGTCTCTTCAATTGGATAACTTCCTAGTACCGTATTTTAGCACATTTGCTTGATGGACTGGATTCCTGTTTTTGTTTTTTTAATTGCTTCATTTGGGGGGCTTTGTTTATGCATAATAGAGCAGTTCTGAAATTAAAAGCCTTGTTTATGGCTCTCTTTGTAAGGAATTCAGTTAACAAGTCTTATCTTATGAAAGTCTTTTTTTTGTTGCTCCATTTAATGTACAGAAACCCTCCCCTTTTTATTGTCTTAAAAATCGGTATGATAAATAAAGCCATTAGAATTACAACATTCATTTCATTGCTTCAGTTTCAGTATATTGTACTTTACAAATTCACATATTTAACAATAACCTCCCTCCCTCCCTCCCTCCCTCCCTCCCTCCCTTCCTTCCTTCCTTCCTTCCTTCCTTCCTTCCTTCCTTCCTTCCTTCCTTCCTTCCTTCCTTCCTTCCATTTTTCAGTTCCAGTTATGTGCCTATCTATTGCATTTTTCTACTGTTGCTTTCATTTACGTAGCCAAATCTGGCTTGGATCAGTCTTGTTGAAGAAATGAGGAGTTAACCCAAATATTGGAGGTAGTTTGGCTATACTTATCTAGCAATTTGTTTAGAGTAACCTAGAAATGGTCCTGGAGAAGTAGTTTGGTAGTATTGGTTTCCTGACATGCCTTAAAGGACTGACCATGTGTTACCTATGTATCCATTAACATATTTCTTGTAACTGAAAAACTCTTGGTGAAAACAATGCAAAATCCCATGAACATCACACTGACTAAAGTGACAGTAATGCAACCCAAACATAATGGAATATTTTTCAACCAAGAAGTGAATCAAGAAGTTCCATTGGTAGAATTCCAGGTATATCTACCTAGTGTCTCTGAAGAAGTATGGATTGGGGTCAACATTGTAGAACAAGGACAACTAATCTGAATCTGAAGCCTCCTCAAATCCTTCAAAATAATAATAATAATATTGCTTCTTTCATGTTTGAAGGATATAAAAACAAGCTACAGTGCAAGCCCTGAAATAGATTCCTCCAAATAGCTTGTGCATTGAGTATCAAACAAACAATGAGTACCAGGACAAAATGTTCACATCAAAATATGTCGAGTACCAAATATGATGAGTTTCAAGTAGCTGAGTACCAAGGTACCATTGTATACACATTATTCTTAGTCTTGCCTATATGCCTTGGATTTCGTTTTCTATCCTATTAACCAATTCCAACTCTGCTTAATTTTTGGGAGTACAGCCAAGGTTAACTAGGTGTTGCCCTGTCTTTCAAAATGAGGAAGTGTACTTCAGGTTTAATGCCAAGTGGGCAGCCCTCTAGTAATAATGTGTGCTCTCTGTGCCCAAATATATTTTGCACTTTTTAGTTATGTTGCTAGGGATCCTCAGACACTATCTCCACTTCTGTACAACCCTCAGCAGCATAAACTCTATCGAAACACAGATAGTTGTGTTGTGCAATCATTCTGAGAAGCACTTAGCAAATCCAGGGTTATTAAAATGTGTGAAGTACACCCATTAATTGTATATTCATTTTATATGTGTACCAGAATGCATTTTCATTTGAATGTGTGTGTGTGTGTGTTCACACACACATACATACACACATGCAATAACATTCAGGCAAATAACTCATAAAGGACACTAATGAG
>NW_015397778.1:0-7236 GCF_001527695.2 Protobothrops mucrosquamatus
CAGGTTTCTACACATTCCTGACAATGATCATCCTTTTACAGGTGGGAAAAATCATTATTGCATGAATGAGAAAAGGAGGTTTAAGATTATGTGTTACCTCAGGATTACATCTCAGTTACATTACAGGGGCTTTCTTTCAAGGAAACATAGGCAGCGCCATGAAGAAACAGAACAGTGAAGCAGCTTAATGATGAGCTAGCTGTGAACCCCAATTCACACTGTATCTCAGCCTTGAACTCAAGAGACACCCTTGGACAAGCATCTTCTTTTCAGTATCACAGCTTCAGTTTAGCCTTCCTCGTTGCAGTGCAGGAAAATACATTATTGATCTATTCTTGTTTGGTTAATAATAATCACATAACTACTCCTCAAATGCACTTTTAAAATATGAAAGAGCTGTAAATAAGCTCTGTTATTCTTCTTTCAGCTAGGAACCAATCAATGGTTGAGAGAAATATCTCAATATTAATACTACTGCTTCAAACAGCATCTCATTATTTTAGTGGTAATCTTTAAATATGATTTTAGATGTGGAACAAAGAATATTTTGTAGTCTTGGTTGGACCACACTTTTTTAAAGTATTCTTTCTGCAGAGAAAGAGCAGAAGACAGAGCAAGGCTTAAAGTTTCTGAGGATTTCTGTTGTAGTTTCCTACTGTACATATGTAGTCCCAACTAAAAGCCTATCTCAGTGATGGTGAACCTTTTAGAGACGAAGTGCCCCAAAACCTCCCCTCACCCCGTCCCCGCTCCACCCTGCCCGCTGGGCCACCCACCACCTCCACGGCCCGCCACAGATCACAACAGCGCCATGGCAACCACGCCCTCCACCCGTGTCCCGCAGTATCATCTACACGCGATGGGATACAAGGGTGGAATCTTGTCCCCGCTGCCCGGCTACCATGTCCTTGGCTGGGCTGCTTAGCATGGGCCGCCCCCGGGGGCGACTCTCCTCTGGTGGGGCTGCTGGTGAGGAGGGGGCCATGGGAGGAGGCGGGGCTGGAGCAACGGTGCATGTGCCCACAGAGAGGGCTTCGAGTGCCACCTCTGGCACGCATGCCATAGGTTCGCCACCACTGGCCTATTTCTTTAATTTTTTTACTAGCAACTGGGTGGGAAATTACAGCACCGATTTTTAGAAATTTCTATATTGTAATCCTGGCATGTAGGAGAAGAAATACAACAACAAAAAGAAAGAAGCCCAACCTTTTATAATTAAGAATCATTTAGAATCAGGAAGCATCAAATCAAATCAAATTGTACATATAAATACATATACAATTGTTTTATTATTTATGGACAATGTCATTCCTGCTTTTTGTCATGCAGAAGGAAGTTACTATATAAACTAGGAAAGAAAACTGATCCTGGCTCAGGGTTAAAAGTTAAAGCAGCTCACAAAATGTGAAGGTGGGGATCAGGCTGAGGCTGCCATACTATAACATAAATCATTGCCATTTTACCTGTCTAAATTTTAGTCCTTGACCCAAGCTGCAAATTTGTTTGCAGGACAAAATATTCAGGTTTGTATGAGTAGCAGTAAAATTTACCTGTAATGCAAATACAGTTCAAGAAGGAAATTTGGTTTGGAAGATCTACACAGAATTCTAAATACACCCAGCAGACTGCAAATTTCTATTTTCACCTAGTCAAGCAGGTTCCTGAGCATGCAAGACTTTTCAGAGTGAGTTTTAGACATGGTGTAGAAGCTGCAAGAAATTGGTCATTCCAAATAGATGGGTGGGTGGACGGACGGACGGACAGACAGACAGACAGACAGACAGACAGACAGACAGAAATGAAAAGTGCCAGTGATTGCAAAGAAACAGGGAGAGAATGATCTCATTGGAAAATTCTGAGCAGAAATTTATTTAGAAAGTGCTCCAATTTTAGAGTAAAAGTAGTAGATCTAATCCAATATAAATCCATACTATTTTATATTACAACTTTGCAGAAGAATCCCATTGTAGTCTGTATTATTATATATTCTTACTATAATGTGTCACTATAGATTCATTTCTTATATTTGAAGGTCACTCTTTAAAAAGGTTCTTACAGGATCTAACAGTAAAGTTTAAAACAGCAACCATAAAAACAGTAATATAATTACAATGTTCCATTCAATCTGAAAGTTAAATTTAAAAACAATATCAAGCAGATAATAAAAATCAAGTGCTAAAACTGCTATAAATATTACAGTAAAATTTACCAGCCATGGAAAATAAATGTCATTATTTTCCTGACTTCTGTTGAGCTCCAGGATGGCTGAGAAAGAGGCACTGGAATGGGTGGGTACTCTGTAGATTTGAAGGGCTATCAAGTCAGAGTTAGACATGGGGATGTTATGGAAATCTCTGCGAAGACATCTTGTAGCAATCATTGTTAATGTCAAAAAAGAAACAGAAAATTATCCAGCAAAAGAATTTCTAACATGCTGAAAAATGTCTTCTTTCAGATCTTAATTCCTATCTCCCTCTATATATCAATTGAACTAGTCAAGTTGGGTCAAGTCTTCTTAATTCATAATGATATTGACTTGTATAATGAAGAGAAAGATTTGCCCATACAATGCCGAGCACTCAATATCACTGAAGACCTGGGACAAGTTCAGTATGTCTTCTCTGACAAAACAGGGACACTGACGGAGAACAAGATGGTATTTCGAAGATGTACAATTAATGGGAAGGAATTTTCACATCAGGAAAATGGTAAGGTTTGTTGGCTTGCTCTTAACTGCTAAATTAGTCTGAATGTGAAAACTGCTGAGGAGAAAGAAATTCCCTCAAATATGAAAAGCAAATGTCCCACAGCTTAGTCCTTTCCTGGGAGTTGAGAAGGAGTTAGACTACAGGATATGTTGTGTGCAAATAAAGGAGACAGGACTATATCATACGTGCATTTATCTATAGAGGAGTGTAAACACTTTGTGATTCAGGTCTCTTACACACAGAAGGGTACAAAAGGGTATTTTGAGATAGATGCTGGCTCTTTGCACCTCTGTGAAAACAAGGAACTTGTATGAGGAGAAACTGAACCAAGATCAGCTCAGCTTCAGCTTTAAACAAACATAAGATATCCATCCAGCATTTATTTTGGAAATGTGAGGGAACCTCATCTCAACTCTGGGGATTTCACAATTTTTTGCTTACTATTCCCTGCAAGAGAAACCATTGGCTACTTCAACTTCACCCCCATCCCAAGGAACAACCAGGAGGACATGCACAAAGCAATGCAGAAATGCAGCAAACTTTGGGAAAAATAAAATCCCTAGTTGTGTGGGAGTGCCTTCAAACACCCCATTGTAGGGAAAGGAGTGGCAGAACCTGAGGGTGGAATTAAAAGAGGGATCAGCCTAGAATCTCTACATAGCCACAAGCAAGCTAAGTCCACCCCCCCCCCTTGAATTACATTCATCCCTATCTAACCTATCTAACTCCTAGATTGTGTGTAAGGGACCTGAATTCCTAGCAGGGGCTCATCATTAGTTGAGCCTATTACTGTGCATAGGCATGAGTAGCAATAAATCAATTTAATTAGACCTTCACATGTGAACCTGATCTCTTGCACCTGACCCCCATTCCCCTTAAGCAGTGGTGAGATTCAGCCAGTTCGCACTACTTCGGCAGAACCGGTACCTAATTTTTTGTGCCCAGGCCCAGAATGGACTTCTAGAAGCGGCATCTACACAGAGAACTAGTTGTTCACATATTTGAATCCCACCACTGCCCTTAATTCCTATCCCACAATGACTTGCAGGACTGCCTTTCCCCCATTGTTTCTGCCTGCCCTGCCAGAACTAATAGAAGGGGCACCTTTCTTAGGAGCTTGAAGGGACAAACACGGTGATCTCCTTCTTTATCTCACTAAAACTCATGTAGAGTAGATTGATGAGCATAACTGGCTTAAAGTCACCTAGTGAGCCCTGGTATATGTGGGGATTTGATGCTGGGTCTTTCAAGTCCAACATTTTAACCACTACACTTTCTTGGTTCTTTCTATCTCTTATAGCTAAGCGGCTGGATTCTTATAAGGAACTTGATTCAGAGAATGAAGACTGGAAAAAACATTTGAGCCTCCCCTCCAAAGTTGGAGAAACAACCACACTAACACAGAGAAACAATGCTAGGCCTTTGCAAAGATGTCATAGTGCTCGGCCCCATTTTCAGGGACATGCAAGAAAGAAATATCAGGGTCTGTGGGGAATAGCTCCATCGCAGGTGGCATTTAGCAGCACCCTTGTAAGTATGGCCTTTCACTTCTTTAAATTATATAACCTTGCTCCTACAGCTGGTTTAGGGAAGAAAAAAAGTCTCAGCTGTAACTATAAGAAATGGAGGGTAATTGTGATGACCCAGAGGCAAAACAGTCAACTGGCAGTTCAAACCGCCCTTTATTTGCTCCAATTTTCCCCAAATGTTCCCACGTTTCTGGCAAGCCGCAGAACAAAGTAAGACACACACACCTTCAGCAGCCTCTGGCTGCAAGTAGTTTCACAAGTTTTTAACTCTTCAGGCAGGGAAAGTGTGTATATGGAACAAGAAATTTCTGTTTTAAAAAACTGTATCAGGAGCAGATAAATTGGGTTCCATTTAAATATCCCTTCTTATGTATAAAAGCATATCCTGGCATATGCCCCAAATATATAGTTCGTTGATTTTTTTTTCTGAGTCAGGAATAATAAGGAGGTAAAAAGAATAAGAAATAAATTAGCATGCCGCGAAGGCACAGGAGTTAAAGGTTAGTACAATGACTCCTTCAAATACCTGTCTCTTAAGACCATTGGCAAGAAATCAGGCAGGTAGCTACATTACATGGGCAAAATTATATGTGAGCGCATTCTTAAAATATTAGGCAAAAATCAGGCAAATGATGCAGAGAGGCAAATGCAAATGAGAAGAACAAATCAATTGGTCTAGGCAGATTATTGTTCTGCTAATGCAAATGTGCTTTTTTGGTTATTGAAAGAGAATTAGATATAAATATGGAGCAGTGAGAGCAAGCAACAAAAACAGTCACTGCTGACTGTTGTTAGTTATGACTCTCTGCCTTTACACATGAAGGAAGCCTAAAGATCTGTCTTCACCCAGCCCTATTCCTTCCCAGCTTGGAGCCAGCGGTATTTAGTAAAATGTCTCTGGCATCCAGCAAATGATATCCAATCCCTCCAAAAGTAAGATACAAAGAAGCTGAACTGTAGACTCCTTGGTGCTCTCTGAGCTTGTTTGTTTTCTTAGATGTGTTATTACCAAACTAGGCAACATCATCAGTTTTGGTAATGAAACCTCTGCAGGAAAACGACCTAGCTCAGACAGCACCAAGGACCCCACAGTTCAACCCTGAGCTATAAATATTCTCTTCTAGATGTTGAATATAATGCAGGTGCAAATATTTTTTTTTTAACGATGGATAATACTTTGAAAACATTTTTTGGGCTTCTTGGGCAGAGACAAGCATGGCAGGACCTGGTGTCTTTCCCAAGGGAGGCTGGGGCAGAACACTGAGGGTACATTTTTCATATTTTAGGAAACTTGGCAATTATTGATAATAAGCTAATTCTGTCTGGGGAATGGGACAGCCAACTTGCCACGGCCAATTCGCTGCAACGAACTCACCACAGCCAGCTTGCTGTGGGACAACTGGCCACGGCCACTTTGCCGCAGGACAACTCGCCGCAGGACAATTTCACAATTCTATTTAATTATTTAAAATAAATAAAAATTGCTTATATTTTTGCCATTCACACTTCATCCTTTTGCATCCTTTCTTTAATGATTCTATTCCACCATTTCTTTGATATTAGTGTAACTCTTGTCCCATAGTGAAGTTGTCCTGTGGTGAGATGGCTGTGGTGAATTGGCCATGGCAAGTTGGCTGCAGCGAATCGTCATAGACCCTTCTGTCTGAGGCTTTGGGCATTTATTTCCTTTCATGTGCCCCCCCAAAAGCAAAAAAAAAATTAAAGAATCACAGTCCAGGCACTTCACCACTGAATTTAGGAGCACAATCTGAAGAAAATTAGAGGGCCACATGTGATAGCAATAGCAATAAGACTTTTCAGCCCTCTCCAAGCAGTTTACAGGGTCCTCATTTTAATGACCTCAGAAGAACGGAAACCTATGTGCTATTGACCCCTGTTGAAACTGACACGTGAACTGTAATATTGGAGAATGGTTATATATGCGTGGCTATATTCAGCAACTGAAGTAAGTTTCCCTGTTGCCTTTGTGTTTAGATCAGGGGTAGTCAACCTTGGCTCTTTTATGACTCGTGGACTTCAACTCCCAGCTTAGCTGGCTCAGGAATTCTGGGAGTTGAAGTCCACGAGTCATAAAAGAGCCAAGGTTGACTACCCCTGGTTTAGATTGTTATCATTCTGTACAAACACAGTGTTCTGGAAAGCTTTACAACACCCAGCACAAGATGCTATTTTTCATACAATCCTAATCCTGCAAATGTTTTTTTTTAACTGAATAATAATGCATTTCAGGAGAAAGATGTGACCCCTGACAACAGACTGCTGATGAAAATGAAGAACCTCTCATGCCCACCAGAAGCTTTGAAATCCTTTACAGCTGGAGGGACCACCTCTTCCATCACAGACTTCTTTCTTGCTCTGACCCTCTGCAACATGGTGGTGGTCTCCACAGCAACTGAACCAAGACAAAGGGTAATCTTTCACTTTGACTGCCTTGCTAATCGAGGAAGAATGTTCTATTAATTTATTGAATATGATAGTTGAATGTATATGGCAACCACTCTCAAACAGGGAAGAAAGAAATCTGGCTTTATGTCAAGGGAGAATATTTCCATACTTTTGGCCTTCAATAATCCCAGTTAATGTCCAGGATTCCCTACCTTTGTGTGAATGAATTTAATCTATATCCTACTGAAAGGGGAGAGAAAGTGCAAGAAAAACAATAATTCATTGTACAGAAACAAGTTTCAAGCAATTCCTTTATCAAGGGCAATACAAAATAATAACATATAAATTACAATTTTATTCATATAAAAAATCTATGATTGAGAAAAGAGAAGAGTGACATTCAACGGAACATATTGTTGGAATCTACAACAAAAGAAACACATTTTGAAATGAATGAACTAATTCTATTTACTTTTTCTCTACATCTTTGAAAAAATGAGAATATCAAATAACCTGGACCAAATCCAAAGTACATCCACTCTAGGAAGAAAAACATCCACTTTAGGAAGAAAAAGGTGAAACTAATTAAATTC
>NW_015397779.1:0-1732 GCF_001527695.2 Protobothrops mucrosquamatus
TCATCCAAGTGTCGAGGGAACTGCTGCGCAACCACACTCTCAACAACCTTCGCCGCAAAGCGAAGGTTGGAGACCGGGCGATAGTTGGCCAACTCATCTGGGTCCAGGGAAGGCTTCTTGAGGAGGGGCCTCACAACGGCCTCCTTTAAGGCCGCAGGGAAGACACCCTCCTGCAAAGAAGCGTTAATAATTCCCCGGAGCCAGGCTCGTGTACCCTCCCGAGCTGCCAGTACCAGCCAGGAGGGACACGGATCTAATAAACATGTGGTTGCATTCAGCCTCCCCAAGACCCTGTCCACATCCTCGGGAGCAACAGAGTCAAACTCCTCCCATACAACCGTCTCAAGACCTGGTCCCGTCTCCTCCCCCTGGGCCAACCAGTCGGAGTCCAAGCCTTCCCGGATCCGAGCGACTTTGTCATGCAGATACTTCTGCCAGAGACCCTCAGATCTGCCCCCACTCCTGCCCAGGCCCCCACAGGCACCCTTGACATGAACGATGTAGAACTGGCCATGCCCACCCAGTAGGCCACACCCACTCCATCCACGCCCACCCAGTAGGCGGCACCCCCCCTGGCCACACACCCCCAAGGGCAACCGCAATGCTGATGCGGCCCTCAATGAAATTGAGTTTGACACCCCTGTTCTAAAATATCTTCAAAATGTTAATGCTATCTGAAAAAGAGGGTGCCCTCAGCTCTCTGTAGCCCATGAATCAAGCTTGGCTAAAACACTCAGAACTCCACCTTCTGCTGGCCTGAAACTAATCTAAAGTGGCAGCCGGCTAAAATACCACCCTCCCTTTCCCAGTGGCCTGGGCACATATCAGCCACATCTCCAGGGAACTGTCAAAGTCCACTGTGATGCTTGCAGTGATGTTCCTCTCCCAGATGAGGGCTGATGAGTGATTTAAGCATTTGCTTCAAAACAGAGAGAGAGAGAGAGAGAGAGAGAGAGAGAGAGAGAGAGAGAGAGAGAGAGAGAGAGAGAGAGAGAGAGAGAGAGAGAGAGAGAGAGAGATATGATAGATAGACAGACAGACAGACAGACAGACAGACAGACAGACAGACAGACAGACAGACAGACAGACAGACATAAAGATGGACAGACATAAAGATGGACAGACAAATGATAGTTGGGTGGATATATGGAGATAGATGACAGATGGATGGGTGGGTGGGTGGGTGGATAGACGGACGGACGGACGGACAAACGGACAGACAGACAGACAGACAAAGAGACAAAAACAGATAGATAATGGATGGATAGACAGATGAATGTAGCTAGAGAAATACCTGCTGCTGGAGGGAAGCTCAAGAAGAGCTTTGATACCTCATGGGCCTGGGGCTCCTGAGCTAAAGGTCAGGATCAGAACTGAGAATGCACAGCAGAGGAGAAAATGAACATGGTGTTTTGTAGCAAGCCACAGAAATGCAGGGTAATTACTTCCTGGGGGGAAAGAATAACAGAATAGCAGAGTTGAGAGGGACCTTGTAGGTCTTCCAGTCCAACTCCCTGCTCAAGTAGGAGACCCTTATACCATTCTGGACAAATGGCTGTCCAGTTAGGAGACTGGAGGCTAAAACATATGAAGAACTGGTTGCAGGATTTGGGAATGCCTAGTTTAATGAAAAGAAGGGCTGAGATGACATGTTAGCAATGTTCCAATATTTGAGGGGCTGCCTGCGGTCAACCTATTCTCCAAAGCACCAGAAGGCAGGACAAGAAGCAAC
>NW_015397779.1:4429-7236 GCF_001527695.2 Protobothrops mucrosquamatus
TTAATAGCTCAATGTTGGAAAATGGATTGTTTGCCTACTATAGAAGATTGGGCATTTAAAGTTTCAAATTTAGCAGAAATGGCTAAGATTTCAGCCTATGTGAAGGATTACTCACAAGAAAGATATATATCGGTTTGGAGAAGATGGATAGATTATATAGAAAACAAATATGGAACTAAAAAGTTTCATTTAGTTTTTGGGTAATATCTGTGATTGCTAATGTAATATATTTTATTAAAATTAAATATTTTGTAATAAATTTGATATATTGTTTAGGGAGCTAAAGGATGTTTTAGATTTGTTAATTTAAGGGTAACATAATTTAAGACAGAATATAATTATTGTATTGTAAACCCTGTGTGTAGCTCTGGGAAGTCGGGGGGAAGGGAGGGGGGAGGGGAAGGGTGGGGTTCGAGGGAGGTGGGGAGATATGTTGTAAAACTTTTAAAAATTTTCAATAAAAAAAAAAAAAAAAAATTTACATTTTATCTGAAGTGCTTTTTCAAAAGGCAACTGGCCTTTGTTTCTCCTTGAAGACGTTTCGCTTCTCATCCAAGAAGCCTCTTCAATTCAGACTGAATGGTGGAGGATAGAAGGATTTATATTCCTTGCAGTCATCTGGACATTAGCGCTCTCTCTGAGAATTGTTGAGGCCACTTGGAGGTTCATCTGTGCCCTCAGGGTCACCTGGATAGTTCAAATGGGTGTGGAAACTTCTTGCACTATCCAGGTGACTCCAAAGGCACAGATAAACCTCCAAGTGGCCTCAACAACTCTCAGAGAGAGCGCTAATGACCAGATGACTGCAAGGAATATAAATCCTTCCATCCTCCACCATTCGGTCCGAACTGAAGAAGCTTCTTGGATGAGAAGTGAAACATCTTCAAGGAGAAACAAAGGCCAGTTGCCTTTTGAAAAATGCATTTTTAAGACAACCATGACCTGGGTGATTGAGAATCTCCATAGACATTTCATTTAAACATAACTTTCTCTGGGCTGTCTATTTTGTGGGGTGCTTCTTAGGGTGGACAACCCAAAGTTTATATCATTTTCATCCCAAAGGAACCCAAAGAAGTCCAGTTGCCCATCCTCATCTTCTAGACAACTCTACCTGAATGAGTGAGAATCTTCATTGACATCTCAAAAGAACGGATTGAGTCCTGCTACGTTATTCTGTATTCAAGGACCACAGGAAGCCCAAACATTTCTTTCTTGGCCAATTAATTTTCACAGGTAGAGTTGAAAGCCCTGACCTTTATGACTTCTTCTCTCCCTCCAGCCCCCACCCCATCATTATTTGCTTTTCTCAGAAATCTAAATTCATCACTTTCAGAAATTAGGTGGGAGGTCATTTGGACTTAGCTCAAGGATCAGCCCATCTCAACCCCAGCTCTAAATAATGACGCCCTAGTGACTGAAGCACAATCACTCTTTGAAACCACAACATGTTGTATAAGTGGCAAAGGGCAGATTTGAAGAACTATACTCCCTCTATTTATCAGAAGGAAGCACACAACTTGGTGTCTCTAAAAGTGCCAATGCACAGAGACAGATTTTCTGATACACACATTCTTTGGTTGAATATAAAATATCCGCACCACAACCAGCATGCGATTAGAGTGGGATTATGGTTCTCCTCCCTCTCTCCCCTAAATTGATCCAAAGAGATTCTTCACCCACAATGCCCCCAAAGGAGACCTGGAGGAAGGTTTGACCCAGCGCCCGTGCCACAAATCTTCAAATCTGACCTGCGAAAATGCTGGAGGCCACAATGTTGAACTTGTGTTTAAGGAAGGAAAAAAGAGTGGCTGGATGAAAACGTGCCTTTTTATTTATTTATTTTAGGGGGCTAAGAAGCTTCTGAATCCATAAAGAATTCATAACTTAAGAATAAGGGAGGAAAAGAAAGTGTCACTTTGTTCAGCCATATATGTCATCCTCAAGATTGAGACATCTGTTTACAGGTTCTGATCAATACTTCAGAGCATACACTCACAAAAAAGAAATTTCAGTTAGACAACTTGACATTTTCCTTGTTTTCCGTCTGTGCATGGGTTGTTTTGTTTTAAGAAATATTTCCTTTGTAAAATGTCTGTGTTTTCTTTTCAGATTCCACCTATGGGCAAAAGGAGTTGGAGGAATCTTCTCAACTTGATTTCCTGCACAAGCACCAGTCTCCAGCCTCCCTTATTTGGGCACCCACCAACTCTTGGAGCTAAATCAGGTGCAGCCTAGCAATACATGCCCTTAGCAGAAGAGAAGGACTCAAAATGTGCCCAAATTGCTATAGGGAGAGGATGGATGGATGGATGGATGGATGGATGGATGGATGGATAGATAGATAGATAGATAGATAGATAGATAGATAGATAGATAGATAGATAGATAGATAGATAGATAGATAGAGAAATAGAGAAAGGGGGAGAAAGAGAAGGGGAGAGAAAGGGAAAAGGTAGATAGATAGTAGGCTAAAACATATAAGGAACGGTTGCTGGAATTGGGTATGTCCAGTTTAATGAAGAGAAGGATGAGGGCGGACATGATAGCAGTGTTCCAGTATCTCAGGAGCTGCCCTAAAGAAAAGGGAGTCAAGCTATTCTCCAAAGCCCCTGAAGGCAGGACAAGAAGCAACGGATGGAAACTAGTCAAGGAGAGAAGCAACCTAGAACTAAGGAGAAACTTCTTGACAGTGAGAACAATTAACCAGTGGAACAACCTGCCTCCAGAAGCTCTGAATGCTCCAGCACTGGACATTTTTAAGAAGAGACTGGACAGCCATTTGTCTGAAATGGTGTAGTGTTTCCTGC
>NW_015397780.1:0-1150 GCF_001527695.2 Protobothrops mucrosquamatus
GAAATAAAACTAAAGACAAAGAAATAAAGAGAAAGCCAGCAAGATCTGCATCAAATTAATTGGGGATGATTATAAAATATGGAAAACTGCTGTTTGAGTATTGATAGGAGATGATTATAAAATATGGAAAACTGCTGTTTGAATATTGATAATGGATCTTGTGGTAGATTTGTTTGTAGTTTGCAAATAATTTGGTGTTGTTTTTTTTTTTTACTCATTTGTTACTTTAGCTTATTGTCTCACATATATTGTTATTGTATTTGGATTTTGTAGACATTCTAAGCTTGAGAACAACATAGAATTTAAGATAACATGATCCTGTAACAAATTAAAGCCAGGAAATTTTGACAGCGCAATTCTAGATAATGAACCCTAATGAATCAATGGGTCTTTCTCCTAGTTTAAGCCTGCTTTTTTTCCCTCCTCTGACTTTAAAACAATTTGTGTGAAAGGTATACAAAATCTACCAGAACTTGTATGACATTGTAAGAGGAGAGCTGTGTTTAGTCTATAGGGTAAAAAAAAAATCAGGAGTCTGGTAGCATCTTTTTCAACTAACACATTTTATTGAAAGGTATGGGCTTTTGTAAGCTTTGAAGCTCTATAGCTCAGGGAAGCTTATGCTTTTTAATAAAAGTTTTCATCAGAGAAGGTGCCACCAGACTCCTGAATTTGATGAGTAAAGTGTATCCTTAGTTGTTTTCCTTCCTTCCTTCCTTCCTTCCTTCTTCTTTTGACTAAATATTTTTAAAATATTTATTATAAAACTTCATACACACTAGTTGGTGAGGAGGACTAAAAAAGACCTGACTCTAGCAAGAATTGGGATCCAGTAAAGAAGAGATTGGATACAGGAGATAACTGAGATACAAATGGATTTCAAACCAGAAATATTTCTTTTGGGCATAATAAATTTAAAGATGGAAAAACAACTCCAACACATCATTATATACATATTGACTGCAGCTCGTATAGCATATGCGCAATGTTGGAAGAGTGAAAATATTCCCACAAATGATATGATTATGTATAAAATTTTGGAATGCGCAGAAATGAACAAACTTACGTTAGAATTAAAAGACAAGGAGACGTCAGAATTTTATGAAATTTGGAATAAATGTTATAATTGGCTAGAACAGAGAAAGAAAAA
>NW_015397780.1:5105-7235 GCF_001527695.2 Protobothrops mucrosquamatus
CTAGAGAAGGCTATTTATCAGTTGCCTTCTACAGCAATATGAAAATAAACAAACGGCCTTCATGGTTGCAAAAGACAGTAGTTCCCCAATCCAGCATGTGAGTTGAGGTTATGCCTGCTATAGAATAGGAGTTTATTCAGAAAAAGGAAAAGGAAAATGCATAAATTTGCTAGCCTAGCTGGCAAAAAAGATTAATATGTTTATGAATGCAAGAAATCACAGCTGCCATTGGATTGGCATGATCTTTAAACTGTAGAATAAACTGTGGTAAGCCACGTGGATTGTAAGGAGTTGGAGTGGCTGCAGTGACATACCTGTTGTTGCTGAGGAACTACGACGAGAACCAAAGGACTGAGGCTTTATAGAGGAGATCCAAACTCAAAATAAGGAGGAATATTTCTGATCATGGGAGCTATTAAGCAGTGGAACAGGTTGCCTGCTAGAGTCAAGAGTGCAACTTAGATGAAGTTTTCAAGGAAGTTTGGGCAACTATTTGTATGGGATTACATGAGGATTCCTACACTGAAGCAGGTGGTTGGACAAACAGCTCTGTGTTTCCTTCCAATCTTATGACTTTATGAGTTGCTATTCTTCAGATGTATCAGCAGCAACTAAGGAAGAATGCTAAATTTTAAAGAGATGCTACAACCCATGACAGCTGGGAAGCTCTTTGACAGAGAACCTAGAATTCTAATTTTTTCATGTATGGAGCTGGCTAAAATTCAGTGGTGGAGAGAAGACACTTTGCACTTGCTTAAAAATACCTTCATATTACGTCATAAGTAATAAAGGTTAAAGTCCCTTGCAATAAAAATAGGGTCTTGGGCTGAGCCTTGCTTAGATTATGACTGTATGTTAAGAAATCACGACTGATTATTAGAAGCAACTTTTTAAATGAAATTCCCCTTTGCAGCAAGGCATTTCAACTATCTTTATAGTACAATTATTAAAAAGACTTCATACAATTAGAGAGGATTAGTGATAGGGCTTTTTAGTATTCATTTCTTTTAAGCCACAACAATCAGTTGATAAAATAACCTTATAGTCTTTGTTGTTTTGGCACAATGTCTTCAGAGATGACCACATGGCTCAGATGAACACCTGGCTAAGAGAACAACATTATTGGGCAATGTGCAAGGCAGTAATAATTAGATAAATAACTCTGCAGTGGTTAATGCTTCTTTACACTTGTTTTCAAGCTGTAAGCCAAGTTGTTACATATTTATCTTGGTTTCATTAATGGCCAGACAGCTAAGCCTACAAGTTCCAAGTTTCTTTTCTTCTTATTTTCCAATGCAGAGTGGGTAAAATTACCACTTACTTTCATTCCACCCAACCTTTTGGGGCTGTGGATCAGAGAAATTAAGTACTATTGCATTACAACTCCTGGTTTTTACAAAAGCATGTTCTAAGCACCTTAATTATAGGTGTACGTAGAAGAAGTTGACTCCAAATGTACGTAGCATACCACAATGGTGGAGTCCGGTCCCAGGGTTTTACTTTTACATGTGTGCTTGCAAAAGACTAAAGGCTTTGTAGAGAAGTGTCACAGTAAATGTGGTTCTAAAAATATCACAGACATACAGTAACATCCTACATTCCATTTTCCGCATCTTTTTTGATATTAGCAAATTAAGTCCTGGGGTTGCTGGAGGAATCTTTTGTTTAAGAGTTTTGGTGGAATCTGGCAGGGCTTCAACTGAAGCAGCCAATGTATCTCCTTGTACTTGCAGATACATTTCCCCATCTTGCCTCCACTGAAACTTTGCCACAGGGACCCAACAATGGAATCTTGATTTTCACACATGAACACCCAAGACACCAATATGACACTTATGGGCAGTCACCATCCTGTATTTCCTGGCTTATATACCACCCTCTATGCCAGGGTTTCTTAACTTTGGCCAATGGAAGACATGTGGACTTCAACAAGTCTATCTGGACCCGCTCCAGTCGGGCTTCAGGCCGGGATACAGCACGGAAACGGCATTGGTCACGTTGGTAAATGATCTCTGGAGGGCCCGGGACAGGGGCCATTCCTCTGTCCTTGTTCTTTTGGACCTCTCAGCGGCTTTTGATACCGTGGACCACGGTATCATGCTGCGACGGTTGGGTGGGTTAGGAGTGGGA
>NW_015397781.1:0-1281 GCF_001527695.2 Protobothrops mucrosquamatus
GGCTGCTGTCACTTCTCTCCAGATAAGAGAAAGCGCTGCAGTCTTATTGATTGTTGAGCCAGGAAGAAGAAAAAAAAAATTGCCAGCACACGTCACAAGAAATAATTTGTGTACGGAGAGAAACTATTTGCGGGGCCAAGAGCCCCCTTCCTTCACAGCCTCTCTCCTCCCAGAGTGGCGATGCCTCCCTCAGGATGTCAGCACTTGGCCCCAGAACAGGGGCAAACTGTGGCAGGGTCTGTGGGGCGCAAGAGAAACAGCTGCCTGCCTGGCGGGACACAGGACTGGACTTGGAGGCTGCAGCGTTCCTCCCAATCTGGAAACTGGGAATAAAATTTTTGGGGAAAACCCATCTCCACGGAGTTAGGAGCAAAGCAAACAAGTGGGTGAGGGCCGCCACATTCTGGAGTTGCCTTCTGGCCCAGCCAGTTGGGTCTCTTCCGTTGACGCCGCTTCAGGGGACCCGGATCCATCCCCCTTTCCCAGGAGAGGATGGAAATCCCTGGCCCTTTGGAGAAAGAAAGAGGGGGTAGGGATTATGCCCCCCCCCTGTGCCAATTCAGTCCAAATCCCTGAAGGCCGTGTTCGAAACAGATCTTGCTCCCTTCCCCAGAGCACAACTGCTTAAAACGCCGGTCTTGTTCTGCCTCTTTCTCCAACTGTGCTGGGGAGAGGCATGACCCATGGTGCCTGGTCCCAGCTGCCCTTCGGGGTCAGGCACCCGCCTTGCCAAGAGCCCCTGCCATCTCCGGGCCTCGACACGTGTCTCTTGGGGCTTTTTCTTGAGATGCAGGAAAGGACCAAACGGGGATGTATGTCGTCACAGGCTGCCTGAAGCCAAGATTTAGGGATGCCCAGCGGATCCTAAGTCCTGGATGGAGCTGCAGAAAGTGGGTCAGCAGTGGGTGCTGGAGGCTGAACCTCTAGAATGATGCTAATGGACTACAACTCCCATCCTCTCGCAAGACGAAGGTGGCTGGCAGCCGATGACAACGGAGTTCCAATCCTATGGATCTCACACACAGGGCTTCAAACTGTTGAATGCCCCATCCGGTTGGGGTGAACACCTGGGGGGCAGGTGGATTTATTTATTTATTTATTAATTACATTTATATCCCGCCCTTCTCCTTGCGGACTCAGGGCGGCTGACAATTGGATAAAATACTAACATATTATACATATTATACCTAATTAAAATTTGATTAAAACGAAATATTTAAATATGTCAAATTTAAAAGTAATTAAAACCCCTTTAAAATCCCTTAGGCCAGTCCCGCTAGC
>NW_015397781.1:5545-7234 GCF_001527695.2 Protobothrops mucrosquamatus
GGGGGGGGGGGGGGTTTAAAATCATTCAAGGGCATCTGGATCCTTCAGCAAAGCACCCAAAGCATTTCCCGTGGCAGGGTGGGTGCAACTGAAGCCGTTTTGCTTCCCAGGTGATGGCAGAGGGGGGGCTGCCCGCTGTAAGGTCTCCCTTTCTTCGGAGGGAAGCTGCTCCACCTATTTTCTTCTGGCTGGCTTTTCCCAATGCCCAGCTCCCTCTGATTTATGGGCTAACAGCTTGGAAACTAACAGGAGGACAACGGAGGCGGATATTGCCTGTTTTTTTACGGTTGCCCGGAGATCGGTCCTGCAAGGTTGGAAACGGATGAGCAGCTTTCCCCCCTCCACGGTTAGGCAACTCGGCTTCTCTCTGCACCTGAGTGACTCTCCAGAGACAGAGAAAGTTGGACTGTAGGCCCAGTTCCCCCATTCCAACGTTGCCCACCCGGGGCCCACCGAGAACAGCTCCCTCCCCCTTCCCCCTTCCTCTTCTGCATCCGTGTTGTCGGGAGAGCAGGGAGGCTTAAAACAGCAAAGCATCTCCTCCAGCACTACTGAAGGAGGCGGAACGTTGTTATTCCCAGCGAGAACTCGCCTCTGGGCAGCCCAGCTCCAATTGTCTGCTGCTGCTGCTTCTGAATGGCTCTCCGAAGAAGAGCAGGCAGGGGAAGGGAGAGCCGGTGAGCGCACACCGTGGTGGAGAAAAAAAACCCAGCCACCTGGGAAGTTAATTTTCCAGGTTATTATTTCTCCTCCAATCCCTCCAACCTGCCTTAGTTTAACTCTTGTTTTATTCTTGGCAAGGTGGGAAAACGTAAACGCCGCCCGTTGCTTTGCTGGAAATATCTAATTCTCCATCCTGGCCTGGCTGCCAGCGTAAACCTCCCTCTCGTTTCCAGTGGGAGGTTCGAAGGGAAACCGAGTCAGTATAGGGGAGGGGGCGAGGCCGAAGCAGGAGATGCTGACCCAAAGGCACCGAAGCGCTGGGACCCAAGCTGGACCGGGCCTGCTGGAAGGCTGTGGAGGGCATCCCTTCTGCCCCTCTGCCCAGGTTGGGCCAGAGATCTGGAGGGTCTGCCGGCTTTCCAGGCCTCCACAGACTGGACGCAATGGAGATGTCGTCTCCTGCCCTCTTTCTGGGCTCCGACTTTCCCACCCCCAGGCAGAGAGAGCGGCTGCTTCCCCACCTGAACCCCAAGACTAGCAATTGCCCTGAAGGAGGGCTTCCAAGATGGCACCTGCCTGGGCTTCCTCCCCCCTCCAGCACAAATCATCCCCATCTATCACTCTTATCATGCCCCGTCCCTCCATGTCTGGCTGGCACCCACGGGAGGGAGGAAGGGAGCAGGGGCTGGCGTATCAGAGGCTGCCCAAAATGGCTCTCCCCCCCCCTCCTGTCCATTCCCCAAAACCAGACCTAGTTTTGTGAAGCTCCTTCAAGACAAAGAAATGCCACGTTCCAGAGGGGAGGGGAGGCCCTGCCCTCCAGGATTGGGGGGGGGTGTTTATAAAGGGGCACATTTAAGAACAAGAAGTGAAGTCTGTGCCTGCTCCATCCATGCCCATGGGCAGCGCAAGATCTGACTCTCAGAAGCATTGTGCATACTTCTCGTATTAAAGTTAATATTTCATTAACCCACTCCGTGCATGTAAATGTTTAATATCTGCCTTTCTATTGTCACAGCTTATATC
>NW_015397782.1:0-2700 GCF_001527695.2 Protobothrops mucrosquamatus
TCTATTCTGCCTCTTTCTAGCTTACCAAGGTTGTGGTCTACTTTGTCAAATGTCTTGCTGAAGTCTAAATATACTATAACCAGAGCATTTTGCTGGTCTAATTTAGTCACTTTATCAAAGAATGAATTAAGATTGGTTTGGCATGATCTGTTTTTAACAAAGCCATGCTGGCTACTAGTTATAACTTTGTTTGCTTCTATTTGTTTGCAGATCTGTTTTTTGATTATCTTTTCCAGGCTCTTCCCAGGTATTGATGTTAGATTGATTGGTCTGTAGTTTCCTGGGTCCGTTTTTTCCCCCCTTTCTTGAAGATGGAAACCACATCAGCCTCATCAACCACATATTTTAATATTTGTATTCTACTGTAAACTGCTCACAATCCTGTCTGGATTGCATTGTAAATAAATAATTGCAATATGGTAATAAATAAAATAATCAAACTGTAGGACAAGAAGCAATGGGTGGAAACTAATCAAGGAGAATAGCAACCTAGAACTAAGGAGAAATTTCCTGACAGTTAGAACAATTAATCAGTGGAACAACCTGCCTCCAGAAGTTGTGAATGCTCCAACACTGGAAGTTTTTAAGAAGAGATTGGACAACCATTTGTCTGAAATGGTATAGGGTTTCCTGCGTGAGGAAGTATCTTCTATACTTCCTCTTATGCAATCTGTCTTGCAATCTGTTCTATCTTGGATTGAAATATTCCTTCAGTTTCACCATCCAATTTATAAGGTAGCAAACTTAAGTAGAGGTTGACAACTATCAGCTTCTGAGAAGAGCTAAATTGCTCTGAGATGGGGAAAGATTGCTGCCTCTAGGGTTAGTCCAATATTTATCACAATTTTCTGTCCAAGGAAGATGGAAAAAGAAAATATTGTGACTTTATATGTAGATAGGGGGTTGGCTTTTTCATGATGCTTTGGATTTTTTAAAATAGTATTGGCCACTTTCAAAAAATAACATTTTCAGTGAAAGGATGATAGATTTTTCTTTTTGTATATTAAAATTTACACCATTGGTAAATTTTAGGTATGTTTTTAGGGATTATAGAAATAGGGTTTAGATCACATATGGATCTAGATCAGACATGTCAAACACAAGGCCCGGGGGCCAGATGGAGCCCATGAAGTAGTTTCATGTGGCCCGCAAAGCCATTCTGGAAACAGTGAGGGAATGGCCCACACTACCTTGGCCCTGGCCCAGGCTGGCTGGGAGCCAATGTACAATTTTGTCGTGGCCATCTATGCTGAAACACATTCAGTCTTAGCTCCACAAGGCCATCTAGAAACAGCAAAGGACCGGTCCCTGCTGTGTCAACCCCACCCCCTGGGTGCATGTTGGGGAGGTGTCATCCTTTGTGAGGAATGAAGAAATGGACCATACCTTGGTGCTTGCCCCAGTCCCACCCCCTTCTGCCAGAGACCCTCAGATCTGTCCCACTCCTGCCCAGGCCCCCTTGATGTGAACGATGTAGAGCTGGCCATGCCCACCCAGTAGGCCACACCCACTCCATCCATGCCCACCCAGTAGGTCGCACCCACCCTGGCCACACCCACCTGGTCCCCCGAGGGCAACCCCAATGCTGATGCGGCCCTCAATGAAATTGAGTTTGACACCCCTGATCTAGATGATTGATCCATCTTTTTCCTGAATAATGTTTATAAAACAACTCAATATGCACTATTTTGAAATAATATTGAATAGTTGAGGTCCACAACCAAGATTTTGGAAGTACATCTGAAGGATTGAGTTACAAATAAGTAGCACCTAATCATCTTGGATGATCTAAAATGCTGTTGAAAGTTAGGTTTCTGTAGTTTATACTTTATTTGGAGGCTAGCAGGAAGCACATAATTTTGAATTGGGCTGGGAACTCAAAACACAGAAAAAAGGTAATGGCAAAATGCATAATGTCCCCATGAAACCTACATGTATATAATGATGTATTCACAAAGTGTTGAACTGAATCTGAAGGAAATTCTGAACATGAATCGGCTTCTCCATAGAAGAGCCCTGTTGGAGCACAGTTTTTACATGGTGTTCATGGAAAGTTATTGGGGATGTAAATTAAAATAATTGTCTACTTTTGTCTTGGATATGCCTGGTTTCTTTCTTAGGGGCAAGGTTATTGAACAGCAACATATTGTCTAGGTTTCCAACATTTAACTTACTAATACATGTTTATTTATTTATTTATAATAAGACTTATATGCCGCCCTTCTCCCCCATGGGACTCAGGGCGGCTCACAGCATATTAAAAACAATACAAAACATTTCCCTGAGAGGTTCCTGACGGAGCTTGGGCCATATCCAGAGGATCTAGTTCACGACTCGGCGGAAAATCAGGCGGCGGCTTGGGAAGCAGCCGCTGCCGCGGCACTGGACCGAGTCGTGCCTTTGCGGCCTCTGACCCGGCGTAGATCTCAACTGGCTCCTTGGTTTACGGAGGAGCTAAGAGAAATGAAATGCCGGAAAAGACGCCTAGAGAGCAGTTGGAAGACTAGCCGAACCGAATCCGACCGAGCACAGGTAAGAGTTCATATTAGATCCTACCTTGTGGCAATGAGGGTGGCGAGGTCTAATTACTATTCCACCCTCATTGCGTCATCAGATAACCGCCCGGCCTCCCTCTTCAGGGTGACCCGCTCTCTCCTTCAATTGGGGGAGGGGGGGGATCCCCTGGAGGGGAGGGCCGAG
>NW_015397782.1:5207-7233 GCF_001527695.2 Protobothrops mucrosquamatus
TGTGGGAGGGAATCTGTGGCAGAAGGCGGTCTCGGAGGTATCCAGGTCCTATGCCATGGAGCGCTTTAAAGGTGGTAACTAACACCTTAAAGCGTACCCGGAAGGCCACTGGCAACCAGTGCAGCTCGCGCAGCAGCGGCGTTACATGGGAGCGACGCGTCGCTCCCAACACCGCCCGCGCGGCTGCATTCTGGACCAGCTGAAGCCTCCGGATGCTCCTCATGGGGAGCCCCATGTATAGAGCATTACAGTAGTAATGTTAAATTCCTTTCTCTCCAGCTCATTTTTCTAGCCGTTGGTAAAAGGTATTCCATGTTCTAAAATATACTGAATCTTCTTTCTCTTTCATTTTCAATGTCAATCTATCCATTTCTGAACAATCTAATTTTTTAAAAATTTAATTAACTCTTCCTCCGTTGGTAAATCTTCATTTTTCCAATGTTGAGCGAATAGAATTCTCGCTGCAGTTAATACATGTAAAATTAGATATATACACACTTTCTCATAGTTTGGACCTAATTTTTCTTACTCATTTTGAATTGTAAGATTTTCAGGACAGGTTGCTCAAGTAATTCTTCCCTTTTTATCACTGACAACAGTCACGCGATTGTAGAGGTCTAGAAATCCAGAGTTCTAGTAAACAAATATTTTTGGAAAAATACATTTTAAGTCAGGGATTTTTTTCCCCAATTGGATACTGTTCTGTTTTAGTTTGTTAATTTTTTCCCCCTCATATATGTGCCCAAGGCAAGGCTAGAATTCATGTTCTCCTGGTTTCTATTTTCATGCCTTAATCACTACACCAAATTGGCTCTCTTTAGTCCCATTAATGCCTCCATTTCCTATTATTGGGGGCCAAAAGCTACCAACCCCTCTCCCCATGTATTTGGAAATAGGGGCATTCTTCTGTCTGATACCTTTCCCCTAATTTAACCCCCATACTACCTCTGTACATATATCTTTTCATATTCAGATCTGTTTTGTGAATTAAAATGAAGGTGTGATGGGGAAAATAGAAGAAAGAAGGAGTATTGGGTATGTTTTGAGTTATTGATAAAAATCATAAAGGTGGGAAATAGATAAACAAATACTACAAAAAGTCTACATTTTTTAAGTTTTAAGATTATATTTTCAATTCCATAGTTTGGGTTGGAAGTGCAGTAATTCTAATTACATTGGGAAAACACTTTTTTAAAAAAAATCTCTATGGGCTGATTCCTGCTGTGTTTATTTCTGAAAGTAGTTTAAATCTATTCTAGCTTTACAAGTCTTTAGAAGAAGCTACTATTAAGCCCTTTGTTGTTGTTGTTGTTTTCTTTGACCTTTCAGCAGTTTTCTAAAAACATTTAGCGAATATCATCCAATAAAGTAATTAAACTAGGAAGTGAAATTCCCTAATAATTGATTTTATGAAAAGGCTCAAAAGGTTTGTTGTGTTTTATCTGCAAATCCATTTGCTTGCATATATAAAGAAAAGATTTTCCTCCTCTAATGAATAAGGCTTATCTGATTTCAGTCTCATCTACGGCAATTCTGCACTGCACTGCACTGCAGCCTAAACTATTTATTTGTTACATGCTTCCTTTTGTTCTTGAAGCTACTGTATGTTAAAATTCCAATCTGGATTGGAGTAATTGGGCAACAGGGCCAAAGTTCTAGACTGGAACTTAATCTGGGCTGCAGTCACTGAAGATTCTGACTGGGCATTCCTCTGCTTATTGTTATCTTATCCTATCCATGCAGCAAGGTAAGACTTGTTGACTGGTTCCTGCGTAGCAAATCTCTACTAGTGCCTGACTTTTCCTTTTGGAAGATTGTTCCATCCACGGGATTCTCCATTCTTTTCCTTTACTTTCCCACAAGCCTGTACATGTGGATGCCTTCATTCCCCTGCCATGTTCTCTCATGTAACCCTTCCACCCTCCACCCCATCCCCATATTTTATTGTAGTATTGTTGCTTGGATGCTACAGTGATTAAAACAAAGCAAACACATTAAGGTCCATAGAAATCTTGTGGTTACAAAG
>NW_015397783.1:0-7232 GCF_001527695.2 Protobothrops mucrosquamatus
GCCCAAGGCAATTATTACTCACCTAAAAATACAGACCGTGAATGCATAATGCAGAAATACAGCCTGCATTTTTGATGCCCTAATCCCAGTTGTCAGCAGCATCAATCTGCTTTGGAAACAGAACTAAAGAATAAATGATCTCATAGCCTTAATGATGATTACCTATGGAGTCTCTAGAGTGCTAAGTGCAGAAGCAAAAAATTAAAAATTAAAAAAATCATGTGGGTTGCATTTTTAGATAATGGGCAAAATTCAGAATTCTTGGATGTATTTAGTAAAGTAAAAGTTAGCTTCTTTCTGGATTCCTCCCCCCCCCCCCCCAGATTTCTTTATATAATTTTAGGTGAAAATTTGCTCTTGTCCTCCAGAGATGTTCTTACCAATAAGGGACCTTTATTTATTTGTACTTCATTTCATTTCTTCCAAGTCATTCAAAGTAGAGTTCGTGGTTTTACTTGCCATTTGATTCTCACTCCAACAACATTGAAAGAAATGAACGAGAGATTGGTCAGCTAGAGCAGATGTCCCCAACCTTTTGGGCACCAGGGACCGGTTCTGTGGAGAGAGGTTTTTCCCGGAGGGGGTGTGGTTTTGTGTGCTGCCTACATCCCGCGGATGGATCTTTGCTTGTTTGTGTGGACCGCTTAAATGTTTGTCCATTCCCCACCTACTGGATTTTGCACCTCACTTGGATGATGAACCCAAATATGCTTTTTCACGAGGCCACTGGACTTTCTTGTTTTTCTTCGAAGACGTTTCGCTTCTCATCCAAGAACAAACGTGAAAAAATGTCTTCAAAGAAAAACAAGAAAGTCCAGTTGCCTCGTGAAAAAGCATCTTTGGGATAACTATGACCTAGATGATAGAGAATATCCGTAGACATTTGGATGATGAACCTTAAGTGTACAGTGAAGAAGAAGTCAAATCCTCTAGTCCTAAATTTTGCTTATCTCTGGTAGTGTTTCAAACTAGCCCTTTGTGGACTTGTTGAACTGCCCATTGCTTCTCTCTTTTACCCCCGTCTAATGTTCTCCCAGTGTTTGGGTTATGTGTTTGGGTTTGTATGCATGTATGTACATGAGCAGAAGACCTGGCACACTAACACGAGCTTTTTTTGGAGGAAGTGTGGGATGTTAAAAACAAAAGCAAAACATAATGTGCTGGAAACAACTTCAGAATACAGTCAGTGCCTCTCAAGATTCTTTTTTTACATTTTTTTAAATAATGTTATTGATTGATCAAAATATAAAATACAAACAGAAATTTAAAAAAGTAACAGGGAATTAGAAAAGAGGGAAGATAAAAGAAAAAGAAGATGGTGTAGGAAAAGAAAAGAAGAAAAGAAAAAGGCACCAACTTCCAACTCTCTTTAACCCAGTAAAAGATAACAACATTAGTCCCAACTTTTTGTTTTTACACAACAATATGTGCAAACCATTTCTATAACAATACACCTGTCTGATTAACAAAAACAAAATCAAGTTTTCATTTTCTTTTTCATTGCAAGCACGAAATCTGGAAGCAATTTCAAGACAGAAGCTAGCTTAAATGTATTCTCATCTTTGGATAAAAGGATCAGTTTAACCATCTCTACTTTACATTGCTGTGGGGGATAATGTACACCTCTATTGACTCATTAATCTTTATTCTGATTCATATGAAAAGAATCCTCAATAAGGATTCCCCCCCAAAAAAGTGCCTCTCAAGATTCAAAGGCTAAGCTTTCTCAGTTTTATTAGAGAAAAAAGTAAAACAACAGTGAAATAAACTCACCTTAGGACAATTAAGGTCCAGACTGAAGCTAATAGGTGGACCCACCCTCACTCAGACCATATGTATTAACGCAAAGTCACTTTCTGGCTGTTGTGATTACAGTAGTGAGGATGAAGATGAAATTGCCCTCCTTTGTGATGAAGAGCATAATACTGCTGGGTGATTTACTATTACTGTTTACTGCTTTACTCGTTGATGCATCCAGTTCCTACGGTTGGCAGAGTGAAGGACTGTGCTGGATTAAACTGTTAGCTCAAGAAAGAGGGATTGTTATGCTCTTTCTTTCATTCTTTCTGTATAGAAAAAAAAACCCCTTGCATGTAGTGGGGAGGAAGGTTTAGTCTAGCCACCTCCTTCATAAAGAGTTTTTAATTTGTTCTTTCCTCCAATCCCCTTTAGGCATCAAGCATGGAACCGTTTATCTACATGGAGCATAAAGTAACCCCTTCCCCCCCCAGTCCAGGAAAGATCTCCCTCTTTACCCTGGATGGACAATTACCTTCTGCCTTTTGCACTGAAAGTTGCCATCAGTTTGATGTGATAATGGTCCCACTTCACCAAAGACTTTTTTGGGCATCTATAGGTCGATTCATTCCAAGATCCTCCTCTTGTGTTACTTTCATTTTTAAGGTTCATCTGCTTTCCATAAGGATGCTTACATAATCAAAAAGGGCAAGGAGGGTTCTTGTAATGTCTTGTATTGCTTGGTCTTTGACAGCCTTGACCCACTCTGTTTCCACTGGGCTGCAATTTATGTGCTGTAATGCCATTGATCTCCCAGCCCCTCTGCACTCTCTTTGACCGGTTTCCACCTAGATACCTATAATGGATGAGATTATGTGCCTTTGCAACTTTTAATCTTTTTTTAAATTGGATTTTTTAAATATGGAATATAAAAAATGTGGAATACTTTTAATATGGAAGATTTTTTTAATATGCAAACTATAAACATATTGTGCAAGATTCCCCACGTCATGCGTCTTCTGGTTCCCTAGAATAGCATTCCCCAATCACCAGGGACCGGTTCCGTGGAGAGAGATTTTTCTGCGGAGGGGGCATTTGCTTGCATCCTGTGGATGGGACTTCTCTTGTTTGTGTGGCCCAGTTTCTGGCATGCTGCAACCCAGTGCCAGTCCACAGACCGGGGGTTGGGGACCCCTGCCCTAGAAGATCTGCATGACGTAATGCCAGGAGAGCAGAATTGGACATCCAGTTATGAGGCCACTGCCATAACCCCATAAAAGTAATTACATGGATTGTGTGCATATGTTTACTTCTCTTCTGTCATGTTCTCATCCTACAAATAAATAAAATACTATGGAAGAATAAAAACCCTAACTAATATTTAAGATAGAGAAAAGAAGAAAGCAAAGAAGCAAAGCGAAAACAAAGCCAAAAGTGCAGAAAGAAAAAAGAAAGAAGAAATAACTTCCAAATTTCTTTTGCAATAAGTATAAATTTACATGTACCTCCTACTTTAAGTTTACAATATAACTTTTGTTTTTTTCTATTTTTTTTCTCTAATCAAAGCTATCAATGTTGCCATCTGAGCTTCACCATCCATTCCTCCATTGTAGGTAATATCAGATCCTTTGACTTTTGGCATCCGGCGGTGACAGTCAGGCTGTGGTGTTGTCTCTGCTCTTCTGAGACACACTAAATTGCTATTATTCCTCACTGGAAGCCAGATTGCCAAGTGCTGCTTAATATGCACAAGGCCCTGAGGTGGCATTAGGGTCATAATCTCAGCTGGTAATTCATTGGAGGAATGTCTCATCTTGTTTTCCTTTCCTCCAGATTGGCTGCCTCAGCTGGGAAGTGACTCAGAGCTGATGGGCTTCACACAGAGGAGAGAAAATGTCTCCCAGTGCTGCAATAGGGCATTTCTGCAGGTGTGCTTGGTTGGGATGCAAACTGGTCTAGTTCAAAACAAGGATGTGAATGTGCAACATCTGCATGTGAACACAGAAGCTCTCTACTTGGCGACTTTAAGACTTGTGAACTTCAACTCCCAGAATTCTGCTGACTGAGAAATTCTGGGAGTTGAAGTCCACAAGTCTTAACGTTGCCATGTTTGAAGACCCCTGCACTAGGCTATTGAGGAGTGTTTCATATCTCTTGTCCTCTTCAATGAGAAAGAAAGAAAGCTTGAGCAGCTATGCCTTGATCATCATTAGCACTCTGGCCATGTGATATTACTATTACTACTACTACTACTACTACTACTACTACTATTATTCTAGATCCCAACCAACTCTAGCACAGCAAAACCTTTTTAGCACTGGTGGCGCAGTTAGAGTGCAGTCTATTGCTGGCTACTAGCAGTTCGGCAGTTCGATCCTGATCCGCTCAAAGTTGACTCAGCCTTCCATCCTTCTAAGGTTGGTCAAACGAGGACCCAGATTGTTGTAAGCAATATGCTGACTCTGTAAATTGCTTGGAGAGGGCTGTAAAACACTGTGAAGCAGTATAGAAGTCTAAGTGCTCTTGCTATTAGCAATACTGAAGCCAAACAAGATGCCTTCACAGATTTATATAAAAGCTATGTTTGGTTTGCAGGAAAGAATGTTAAACTGGATTTTGCAAGTGTGTATTGCTGCCATACACAGATGTCCATCCTTTCATCTTCCAATTGGTTTTATTTTATTACAGATAGTCCTTGTTTAGCGACTGCCTCCTACAATGACCGTTCACAGTTATGATGGTGATAAAAAAGAAACTTTATGACCAATCCTTATATTTACCACCTTTGCAGCTCTGTAAAGCAAAGGAAAGAATGGAATGGAATGGAATGGAATAGAATAGAATAGAATAGAATAGAATAGAATAGAATAGAGTAGAATAGAATAGAATAGAATAGAATAGAATAGAATAACTTTATCGTACTTTAAATGTACACTAATTGGCATACATTAAAATGTATGTATACATTTTATACACTACATAATATACACTACAATATATACTACATAAGTATGACCAAAAAATTGCATATATCCACATACCCACATATATTCTATGACACAAAGAAACAACAAAGTCTAGTTTGGATATATACATGTACAGTACATGGCGAGAAAAACAAATCTTGCAAGTTTACCAGATGGGTGGCATAGGGAAAGCTACAGAAAGAGGATTAGCACAGTCTGGTTTCACTTAACAACACAATCAAGTTGCTGGTCTCAACTGTGATCACTAAACTACCTGTTTGTGTATATATATAGGCTTTTTTAAAAAAAAAAACAAAAAAAAATATCCTGTTCTTTTTCAAAGACTCAAGGTGGTTTTTAGGTCCCTCCGTACCATTTGTAGTCACAAAAAATCTTTATAAGGTAGGCCTCGCTGAGAGTATGCATTATGTTGAAGGGGGATTTGAATGCCAAGGCTATTAAGTAGGCCAAACCAGAACATCTCCTGCAAACACTGCATGTGAGTGGCCTCTCTAGGGAATGAATGCAATGAATGGTCACCTCAAAAGTTTGGCAAAAGGCTGCTATGTTTGCCAGCATGAGTTTTAAAAGCCTTGGGTATTCTCAGAATGTTGCATCGTTTCCCCCCTCCAACATGCAAACACATCTGTCCATCCCTGTTCAGTATCTTGAGTCTCTTGGGGTGTTGCCATGGCAATAGAATACGGGTAGCAAAGTCCAGAAGAGCTCACGGAATCCTTGCACCGAAACTCGGCAATCTGGAATTAAATTCCACTGAAGAACGATTGTCTGTTGGTCCTGCCTGGATTGAAATTGTGGGGACAGGAACAGAAGTTTGCAGGCATCAGGGCTGATATTCCCTCCATGTTGTCCCTGGGAATTTTTTCAAAGTTTCCTTCATCTCCCACTCTCGCCCCACTCATTTGTCTCATAGGGCCAGACAATGATAAATCAGCTTTTTATTTTGTTACATCCATCCTGCCATTAATTATGTGAAAAAGCAGACTTCCTATGGCAGCCATTTTGTGAAACTACCTGCAACATGATTCCAAAATTCCATACTGACACAGAAATGTTGCCTTGGTCTGCTTTGGCCTCTGAAATATGACAAATTCATTTGAAAGCTAAAGTAAACTAGTCATGTCTATTTTCTTCATTATTTTCCCACTCTTGGCTTAGTCTGCAGCAAAGAAGCCTGAATCTCTGGAACATTACTCAGGGACTTCTGTTGTTTGTGTAGCCCAGGCCCTTTGAAGAAAAAAGGAAACAAACAAACAAAAGCACAGAAGATTTCTTTTTACAACACAGCAGTTGGTTGAGCTGTGTAAATCCTTCAGAAGGGTGCTTTGAAAACACAGATATGCATATCAAGACAGCTGGAGAGAGAGGAAAAAAACACCTCATAGATTACATTCAAATATACAAAAACTTCAGCTTGATGGAGGCTAAAGATGTATTAATTGGAGAGAGAAATGTTTCTAACAGGTGTGGGTGTGCACATGTATGATAGAAAATGGGGGAAGATAAAGAAGGAAAATTGCAAGAAACAAAAAAACCATTGCAAGAAACAAAAAAGCCATTTAATTCAAGGGTGAATAAACAGAAATTAGTCTGGTGTTCCCTTGCCATTTCCCCATGCCAATCCATTCCTTTGCATTCTAGGCAGCAACTGATAATACTTGTTCTAAGCAATGCCTGGATTTTCCTGATCAGTTATTTTTTAAGGTATTGTCAATCTGTGTTTGGGCTGAATCATTTCAGAGTACAGATGCATAAAAATTACCATAAGAGGCTGAAAATTAAACTAGATTTTTCCCCCATGGCAACTTAGTTTTTTTTTAAACTATATATTTTTTTTAGTTATAGTAAATTGTGTGAACTGCCATATAGTCCAGAGATGAGAATAATGACTGTGATTTGTTGTAGAATAGGTTATTATTTTTTAAGCTTTTAAAATGAGTAAATCCTTAAGAGTATCAACTGTATAAGGAATTGCTACTTCCAAACATACAATCTGTTATCGTAAAAATCAAGACTTATGAAAGCATAACAGGAAATGCAGCTGATTAGATCTGTACTGTAATCAGCCAAAACTCTTGTTATACTTTCGTACGTCTCCTTTTTTTTCTCTCTCTCTCTCTCTAATTCCACCCGGTGGTTTTCCTGGCTTGATTATAGCATCAATAATTTTAAAAAACTAGTAGAAAAGAAAGAGAGACACACCTTAGCATTCAACACCACTTGATTTCATATGAAATTGTAATTGGAAGCCAGCGTTCTATTATTGAGTTACTTTTTATATTGAGATGGCTGACATTAAATAATAAATGAATGAATGAATGAATGAATGAATGAATGAATGAATGTAGATTTAGATGAAAAAATTGTTGGATTGCAATACCCAGCTTGTTCATAATGGGCCATCCAATGAGAATTACAGTTTAACAACTACTACTGTGAAAGAGCCAAAGCTCCCTCCACCCTGGTTGTACATATTATTTGTATGCTACTATTTATATATTTGCCTTT
>NW_015397784.1:0-4313 GCF_001527695.2 Protobothrops mucrosquamatus
ATCTGTAACTCTTTTATTTGCACATACAGCTTGTTATTAAATCAATCAATGATTGTTTCCATATGCCCACGAATCTGAGCATGGCTGAACTGTTTCTTCCTGTTTAATTACAATGATGCTACAGAAGATGTCTTTAAATGTCTTCTTTGTTCTGTTCTTTTCTCCTTTGCTTACAATTTCAAATACTTATGCTTAAAGAAGATTTCACTTGTAAATGAATCCTGACCATTTTACTGAGATTAACAACTTTTTTGTTAAACATATTAATGGATTCAATCCTAGTATTCCATAATTTTCCCAAAATTTATTTTCAATGTTTAATTTACTGTCATTTGTTTTAATTTGGGAGAAAGATATTATAACAATACTTTTTTTTCATCACTGTAATAGAGAACCATATTTAATTCTGAGTTTAATTCAGAAAATTTAATTCAGCCATTCTCTACCCTTATCAAAGTGTATGCTACAATGTCACAGAAGAATCAGTTAGGGTTGTTAGTAGTTAGAATCCTGCAAAGCTGAAGATCATTGTTTTGGAAAGGATAGATTAGAGTGTTGGACAAAAATTATGGACAGTCCAAGTTAAATTTTATTATCTCTATTTAACCATTAGAATATCAGTATTCTCCCTCTTATCGTTTTTACCCTACTTCACCATTTTGTTCTGAAGGAAAAATAGAAGTATGAGAAGAATTTCACTATTAACTTAAGATTTTACTAGAAAACGTAGGAGGAAATGAGTAATGCTTGATTAAATTAGTATCTAGTCAGAGTAGATACTATTTAAGATTTGCAGCAGTCACAGAACAGAGTCCAGTTTAGGATAGAGCAGGGGTTCCCAACCCCCAGTCCATGAACCGGTACCGGTCTGTGGCATGCTAGAAACCAGGCCGCGCAAACAAGCAAAGCTCCATCCGTGGGATGCAAGCAGCACATGAAACCACGCCCCCTCCAGTGCACGGAGACATCTCTCTCCATGGAACCGGTCTCTGGTTTCCAAAAGATTGGGGGTCACTGGGATAGAGATCTTTGCCTCCCATTTAGCTATATTTTAAGGACACAGTGTAGACCAGAGATGGGCAATTAATTTTCCCAAGGGGACACATGAGAAATTGGGATTGTTTTGGAACCTGTACAACCTGATTTGATGTCCTCAAACTCTGTCAACTCAACTCCTCAGGCTGTTCCAAGCAAGGCTGCAAGCCCAGCACAGGAACAGAAAAGAGCTTTCTCTCTTTGCCATCCCATGCCATCCGGCTGAAGGAGTGCATGGTGACTGTATAGACCTCGACCCAGCTTGGCTTCTTTTTCTGCTCCCTGCAACCTGTTTATTTACATTTTATTTTTAAGTTCTGATTGAGCTCATGTGGGTTGGACAGAGACAGCCAAAGGGCTGCCTTTGGCCCGGGAGCTGTAAAATGCCCAGATATGATATAGTCCATGGTTTCCCAATCTTTTGGCTTGCCTGGGCTGCACTGAGTGAGGAGGAATTGTCCTGGGCTGCATATAAAATATGTAATGTAATTAATGTATATAAATAACAAACTTCATTTCTTTTTGAAATATATTTTATTATTTTGTGGGGCCGCATTACTAGCTGTTCAGGGCCACATGCGACCCATGGGCTGTGGGTTAGACACACCTGATCTAGATGATGCAGTTGCCTTAGACTTTTATATATAGATTTCTGCATAATTGTCTGGGGTTTTTTTGCCTCCCAAAATCCCATTAGCTTTGATTCCATAAATCTAACTGAAAAATCACATGCACCCATTCCTGATTCATTAGGCAAGCATTAATTGTGCAAAGGCATCACAGTTAACGTGGGATCAGTTACTCTAATGCTTCATCAACAAAAATTGCAATTGAAACTTTCCATTTCTGATGGGAGGAATTGTTTCTGACTTGGATTCTTTCTGCATTCTCTTTGATCAGCAGTTTCAACCTATTTTGCCTGTGAATCAAAATAAATAATTGGAGAAGAAAAAACAATTTAAATAAATTTTATTCATTCATTCATTTTGTTTATTTTGTGGACTTCTCTTATTTTCATACCTGTAGTTAAAAGTACTCCCATTGATTTAATGTAAGCATTTAACAGTATTAAGCCTTTAAACTACCAGATTATGCCTTTACCTGAAAGACAGCTATAGCTTTGGTGTATGATATAAAATATTGTGTGTTATAGCTACAAAGTGCAGCCATTTCTGTGATCATGGTGGCAGCTCTTTATTTTTCCTATAGACCAAACCATATTATTTTCCACATAACAAAGCTGCAAAATTAGCAAAGTTCCAAATGTAGTCAGCATGATTTATGTGACCAGGGTAACATTGGAGATTCAAATGTCTGTGAATATGTACTGTATATTCATGAATAAATATTAGTAGTCATGCAGTAGTCATTTTTTGAGTCTGACAAATCGAGGAATATGCTCCTGAAAATTAATAGTACCACAATATCTGTCAGTGGTATATTCTGAAACGTATCAAACTTCTAAAGGTGGACATTAATCTGGATTCATTGAATTTTCATGTTCATTGTTTCACAAAAATAGAAAAAAACCACATGTACAAATAGAGCTTCAGATCTGTTACAGCTCTTTTAAATGTTAGTCACTGATATTCAGAAGCAATTTGCCTTTATTATAATCTGACAGTAAGATATATCAGAAATGTTGAAGCAGTGGAAAGATAAATGTAATCCATCAAGTTTCCTTTTCGCTTTGATTTTTTTAATGAACACATCTTAATAAATCTCTTAGCCAAGTAATTTAAGATTTTTCATCAGAATATTGGATTGAGCACTATTCCTGCAATCTAAGCCATGTGCTGACTGAAGCAGTGGTCATATGTGTCTACCCGACTATGGTCATATTTATAACTAATCTTTTAATTCTTTTTTTTTCTCTTGGGGTCCTGCCTGAAGCAGAATCCTTAGCCTGCTGCAAAACCAACAAGGATATTGTGAAATCAAATGAGGAAAATTGCAATAATATCTTCAGTTTACTTGCTTGCAAAAATCATTTGTTTTGTCTGTTATACAACAAAAGATGTAAGATTTATCACGTTAAATTATTCACAATAGCTGTGCTTCAATACTACAATGGTGGAAATTTGTGGTACAAAATAAAATAGGAAAGATTAAACTAGAAAACTGCCTCTTTATCATGTCATCAGTCTGAAGTTTTGTTTGCATTTCTTTTTTTTAACTTCCTAAATAACGTAAACTTCCCCATTCTGTAGTTGTTTCTTTTTTTTTTATTTCTGATTATCTGTAAAGTAAGTGCTGGGTGGATGAACTTTATTCTTAAGTACAATGGGTACCTTTGTAACAGTTTTGATAGGGCTATTTAATGAAAACAGAAGAGACGTCCTGAGATGAACAACATGACGGATATTAAGAGAAACCACTAACACATATTTTCTATAAAAATATGCATTATCCATCCAATAAAAATGTTGACCTTCAACTCTTCAGAAGTATCATAAGAATGCAGAAATATGCATGGTGTTTTGTAGTCTTCTACAAGGATTTAAGAGGATTCAGTTCCTCATATGCCTACAGCCATAGTTCCCAAACTATGCACGGCAATGCCCTGGGTCACTAATGGGAATGCTGCAGATTATTTTATTATTTAAAAAAAGGAGCTATTAGAACTGTACCTAGGAAGCCACAGTGCACAGTTTAGATTTAGAACTTAGAATAACAGAATTAGAAGGTACCTTGTAGGCCATCTAGTCCAACCCCCTGCTAAGGCAGGAGGCCTATACCATTTCTGACAAGTGGCTATCCAGTCTCTTCTTGAAAGCCTCCAGTGATGAAGCACCCACAACTTCTGATGGCAAACTATTCCATTGATTAATGGTTCTCACTGCCAGAAAATTTCTCCTTATTTGTAGGTTAAATCTCTCCTTGATCAGTGTCCATCCATTGTTCCTTGTTTGGCCTTTGAGTGCTTTGGAAAATAGGTTGTCCCCCTCTTCTCTGTGACAGCCCCTCAAATATTGGAACACTGTTATCATGTCACCCCTGGTCCTTTTCTTCACTAGACTAGCCATGCCCATTTCTTGTAACCATTCTTCATATCTTTTAACCTCCAGGCCCCTAATCATCTTTGTTGCTCTTCTCTGCACTCTTTCTAGAGTCTCAACATCTTTTTTACATTGTGGCATCTAAACCTGCATGTAGTATTCTAGATGTGGCCTTACTAAGGCTTTATAGAGCGATACTAGTACTTGATTCAATTCCTCTGTTAATGCAATTTAGGATTACCGTATATACTCGAGTATAAGCCGAGTTTTTCAGCCCAT
>NW_015397784.1:4806-7232 GCF_001527695.2 Protobothrops mucrosquamatus
CAGGGAGGAACAGCCAAAATGCCCCCTCGGCTTATGCGCGGGTCACCAATTTTTCCCAGTTCTCTGTGGGAAAATCGGTCCCTCGGCTTATACTCGGGTCGACTTATACTCGAGTATATACGGTACAATGGTTTTTTTTACTGCTATTGCACACTGCTGGCTCATGTTTAATTGATTGTCCACTAGGACTCCAAGATCCCTCTCACAGTTACTGCTATTAAGCCATGTTTCACCTAATCTATACATGTACTTTTGGTTTTTCTTGCCTAAGTGTAATGTTGAATTTCTTTTTGTTAGATAGGACCCAATGTTCAAGTTTGTCAAGAACTTTTTGGATCCTGAGTTTGTCTTCTGGAGTGTTGGCTACTCCTGTCAGTTTGGTATCATCTGCAAATTTGATGAGTTCCCCTTCAATTCCTTCATCTAAGTCATTTATGAAGATATTGAAGAGTACTGGGCCTAAGACAGAACCTTGTGGTACTCCATTGCTTACTTCCCTCCATGTAGATGTAGTACCATTAAGGACTACTCGTTGAGTATGGTTTGTCAGCCAGTTACAAATCCATCTGGTGCTGATGCTGTCTATCCCACTTTTTTCTAGCTCACCATGAAGTAGATTGTGGTCTATTTTGTCAAATTCCATACTAAAATCTAAGTATACTATGTCCACAGTATTTCGCTGGTCTACCAATTTAGTCATTTTGTCGAAAGAATGAAATAAGATTAGTTTGGCATAAACTGTTTTTAACGAACCCCTGCTGGCTTCTAGTTATAACTTTGTTTCTAGATGTTCGCAGATCTGTTTTTTTATTATTATCTTTTCCAGTATCTTCCCAGGTATTGATGTTAGGCTGATTGGAGTTTAGAAGGGTTCCATGAAATAATTATTGAGATACTAAGTGCACGGTGAACTGAGAAAATTTGGGAACTTCTGGCCTAGAGAGTCATCAATTTTCATCCAGTGAGAACTTCAAAGCATATTGAGAATTCATCCTTTAGGTGAAAGACAAATGAAGTATTTACAAATGTATATTGAGGAGAAGTTACACATCATTGGTTAAAGGATAATTGCTCCCAAAAAATTGATTCTACAATTCTAATTTCCTTTTTTTCTTCTGAAAAACTGAATAGAAAGGCAAAATAAGGGCAAAAGATTTATATGAATGAAATCTCAGGCAGGGGTTATCGTACTCTCCTCCATCTAATCTTCGAAGATTTTTAATGCATTGATTTAAAGACAGCTTTTGGTTTTCTTCCCAGAAATAAATATAGACAGACCTTGATTTATGACCGCAGTTGGGATTGTATTCCTGGTTGCTTGAGTGGAGCGGTCTTTAAGCAGGATGTACCTACCGCTCAACAATTACAATCCCGGCACTCTCAGCTGTGGTCATTAAGCAATCCCTGGGTTAAGCAAATGGATTTTCAAGTGTCAGGTGTAAAGAATGAAGATCATTTGTAAGATTGCAGCATAGAAGATTTATTCAAGCCTATACACAGAATCTGGTCAACTAAAGTTTAACACTAAATTGGCGTCAGATAAGGGTCAACAGAATTCAGGAGGGATTGAGCTTGGAGTGCTTGTGGGAACACAACAACTCTAAACTGATGATGTGCTTAACTACAGTCTGGTCTAATGTCCTGCCATTTTGCTACCTTAAATTTTGGATCAAACTAGGCTTTAATTGCAGCTTCCTGGCTTCCCTGACCTTACACAACAAGGTTGTATGAACATAAAAATTAGTTGTTGATTTGGACTGAAAACATTTCACCTGGATTGCCTCGAGAGAGCCTAAATAGAGTTAAAGCAATAGGCTCTTGACAGTGATACCCAGAATGATCTAAGCATAGTCTCTGATTTGGAGTGAATCTGTTTGCAACACCCTTTTTCTATTCCTATTACTTGGCTATAGTCTTTGTTCAACATGCAGGGGACTCTTTTCACTTGCCCAGTGTGATGTTTTACTATCTTTGGGGCTAGTGCAGGGGTAGGCAACCTTGGCTCTTTTATGACTCGTGGACTTCAACCCCCAGAATTCCTGAGCCAGCTGGCTCAGGAATTCTGGGGGTTGAAGTCCACGAGTCATAAAAGAGCCAAGGTTGCCTACCCCTGGGCTAGTGGGATGATTGAAGATTTTCCAGTGTGAGAGCCCATGTACATATGGAAAATAGAATCGGTCCCACTTGTGTTTTTGGTGAGCTGACTTGATAATTCAGATATTAACTTAGCCTCATGTTAGCACCCAGTGAATAAAATACTCTCCTTGTCTTAACTGAGAGGTCACCTGAGATTTCCAGAATGGTTTCCAAATTTTCTTTAGTCATTACTGCTTTATGCTTAACAGTGTAGTAACTTTGACAGCCGTATTTTTGTATTTTCAAGGTACTCTTTTAATATATTATGGTTGGTTCAAGTATAAATATTG
>NW_015397785.1:0-1838 GCF_001527695.2 Protobothrops mucrosquamatus
GGGGGGGGGGGATAACCAAGAACAACATATGCATGATTCATACAAAATGAGTGATTGAACTCATATTAACAACTCCATGGCTTTTTTGTTTGATTTTGTTAGACAGTAATTAACATTATCAAGTAGCTGAACATCATCAATCCAATACATTTATTACAATTAAGATAATGAAGTCTGCCCAAATTTAGTAGAATTATGGTTTCTGGCTCTGTTGTTTCATTATTCCAAATTTATATGTAACCTTTTTTAGCATGGCAATTAAAGAAACCCTGTTAACCCACATCTCAGTTATCACATTATGTACATTTTTCTACACTGAACAACAGTTATTTATAGTAAGTTGAAACAAACATTAAGAACCTCCTTTTTAAATTTAAGGTTCAGAACATTATTTTTATATTTAAGATTTTAAGTTTAAGATTGTTAAAGCCTTGAAGAACTCTGTCCAATAGAACAAAGAAGAAATAAGGAGAAATCAAATCCTATGACAATACCTTATTGAACTAAAGCAGTGGTTCTCAACCTTTTTAATGCCGCGACCCCAACCGGTCGTAAGTCGAGGACTAAACTGGTTGTAAGTCGAGGACTAAACCAGTCATAAGTCGAGGACTACCCAACTGGTCGTAAGTCGAGGACTTTCCCTGCCCAGGAGCGCTGTGCATGCGTGGTTCCGCCCCCTGCGCCGGCCGAGGCGTAGCTGGCAAGCGGCAGAGATGGAGCAGGCCGACCACCAGCTGGCCCAGCCCAAGGGAGGTAAGGCACCCGCCGGAAAAGGGGAAAAAATGGCGGACAAAAAAAATGGCGGACAACCTTGCTTGGCGACCCCCATGAAATGGTCGATCGACCCCAAATGGGGTCCCGACCCACAGGTTGAGAACCACTGAACTAAAGTTTAAGATTGGTAGAAGTAAAGGAAGAGATATAAATATGGTTTATTTGATCAAGCTTAAAACAAGATACGTTGTTACTTCTGGCAACCTCTTATGAATTTTCTGCTGACACTAGGACTGAAAAGATGATGTTTTATGGATTTATTTATAGATAAGAAATCAGATATGGGATGAAGAGTTAAATGTAACCTTAGTGAGGATGAAAAGTCACTAAATGTGTTTATATTTGTTGTGATGAAGGTTGGAAGTCACTTCTTTATATATTTCTTTTCTCTTTATTTATTCTTACTCTTCTCTCTTCCTTTTGCTTACAATCTTTATTCTTTCTTTCTTTTTATTCTCTTTTAAGTTTAGTTTGTATTTAGATTTTACTATTGCAATCAAAAGCTAAGCCTTGCAATAATTTTAATTTTAAAAGCTGCAATTCATTATAAATATTGGGGGGGTTGACCTGTGTTTTATTTCCTCATTTGTTTTTGCCAGGTTGGGATACAATCATTAATATTTTTTCTTAATATTTTGGTAATACTGATCCCTACGTATTGTTAACATTTATATGTTATTGGAATTCTTAAGTTTCTAGATGCCTCCTTTGGAATTTTAAGGAGAGTATGAATGAATATAAATGAGAACTCAGAAAATTAACTGATAATCCTGATAAGGCAGAAAAAAAGAAGAAGAACTCTGAATGTGGCATTCAAAGCTTTAGGTAATGATGATTGAATAAAAGATTTTTGAGCAATAATCATTCAAACTCCATGTGGTAATGCTTCAAGAAACATACACAAAAATAAACTGAATTAGAGATGTTTTGGTAAGCAGTTTTCATACAAGGGTCAAAAAAATCAAGAGCATTAGCTATTCTGTTCAAAGCTGGGATAAATTTCAAGGCTCAAAAGATTCTAAAATAGAGCGAATAGATGATAGATAGATAGATAGATAGATAGA
>NW_015397785.1:10479-13285 GCF_001527695.2 Protobothrops mucrosquamatus
GAACAGAATCTATGTAATTGCTAAGAGTTGACACCCACCTGATTACACATTGTACACACATACACACAAAATATGCAATGGTAGAGAATACCTGTAACTCAAAACACAACTGCTGTCATTTCTACAGTCCCAAATTTGGGAGGAGGGTTTTTGCGCAACATATTCACCAGATGGTGGTGCAAAACACAGCTTGCTAAACGTTTAATTTTGGAGCTGTAATAGGCATATTTTCCTTTACTTATGGGATATTATAGGAGAATTAATTAACCCATACTTTCTTCTAACCTTTATCCTTCAGCCATTCTCCCAGTCTCTACAGAGCTCACATAAAGGAGCAGTGGATAGCAAAAGAGATTAATTTACTCTCCAAGTTACAAATTGCTTGATAGCACTCATTTGTATTGCTCAAAAAGGATTTTGTGTAATAGATTTGTGCAGGCAATATTTGGACATCACACCATTCTGCAGTACATCTTTCTAATCTGATTATGGGGTTTGCTGTGGCATCAAATCCCACAATGAATTCTATATTCTATTTATGGAAAGGTTCTACAAAAATGTAATATCACCCAGCTGTAAAAATCATAACCCTAAAGAAAAACATAAAATTTTAAAGCAGAGTGGAAAGAAAAATTATGTCACTGTTCAAACATATGGCAACCCCTGTATATGGTCAGTAGTGATTCTCTATCCTACTCGCTCATTTCAAGCAACTTAAATCCTACAAGGAAATAATTGGAAGCCTTCAATTTCAATACTTGCTTGGATCAAATTTTGAAGAATTACTAAGGATAATTATTACCTATCTAACTATCTAAGAATTAAGGGAAAAAGGGGGAAAAAATCAACTTCACATCCAAGCAGCCAACAAGTAAACATTTTCATCAATAGAGAAGCTGGAACAAATGTAGCTATTGTTTATGCTAATGCTGTTTTATATTATTAATATATCAATGAACATTCAAAGATTGTGAGCATTTTGTGGCTTTCAAAATTTTAAAGGCTGCGGTCTGTGGTTTGGTGGATCTAAAAGTATGGCCATGTGTAGTCTACAGTGGCCAAGAATTGCATTAAATTAAGGGATATTTTCACACATCTTTCATCCTATTGGAAATCAATCATCAAGAGACAGAAAAGCACAAGAGAGAATGCAGTAATATAAGAATACTGCATAAAGTGAGCACAGCCTCAATGCAGGCAGACATGAACACATAATAATCAGTATAATAAAATATTATGGGATAATGATAACTACATTGATTCATTCCTGTAGATGAAATACTCATCATTTTACATGCGAAACAAATGGTATTCTTTAATAGCACTGATTTTCAGAAAATGCCTGGCACCTGATTTTTGGTACATCGAGTTTTCAATATAAAGGTTCCATTACTGTCAGCAGAGGAATTTGTTTATCAAAAAGATTTACAAAAATATTTACAAAAATGTGAGCCAAGATGCCAATAACTAGACAATCAAATTAATAATTTTGGGGAAACTACCTAATAATATGAGCTGTTCGCATTTGCACCCCTATAACTGTCTGGTTTGGCACAGCAACCAAACAAGACAGACACAGACTTCAATGGATAGTTAGGATTGCAGAAAAAACAATTGCAACCAGCCTGCCTTCCATTGAGGACTTGTATACTGTACGAGCTAGAAAGAGGGCTGTGAAAATATCTACAGAGCCTACACTGTTTCAACTTCTTCCCTCAAGACAATGCTACAGGGCATTGCATGGCAAAACAATTAGATACAAGGACAGGTTTTTTTCCCCCATACCATCACTCTACTAAACAACTAATTCCCACAACACTGCCTTATGCCCTGGAATATCAAACCACCTAATAGGGCTGTATTACTGCTATCCTTCTCATCTTTCCTATTAACTATTTCCTTAGCTTCTTATGACTATAACTTTGTTGTTTGTATCTTATGACTTGTGTTGATTGTTTTTATTTAGTATCCTATTATGCTTTATGTTGATTGCTTATTTAGTATCCTATGACTATCACTGAGTGTTGTATCTTATGATTGATGATGATTGTATTTTATGATTATGGTCATGATTTATCACTTGTTGCTTGTATGTACACTGAGAGCTTATGCACTGGAGACAAATTTCTTGTGTCCACAAATTCCTTGGCCAATAAAGAATTCTAGTCTAGTCTAGTCTAGTCTAGTCTATTCATTTGAAATTTTAAAGCTATGATATTTAAAGGAATGATATGGTGGGATATTTAAAAAATAAATTGAACTAAATCATGCACTCACCAAAATAACTTTCTATGGTTCCTGGAACTTCTCTGACTATAGTGCTAAACTATGATTTAATAGTTTGTTATCATTTCTGAGCTAACAAAAACTAAGTTTAAACCTTAAAATAGGATTAACTTCACTTTAAATATCCCAACCCCATTAAACAACAACAATAACAACAAAAAGACAAATGCCTCTAGAAATCTTAATCTAACCACATTCAGGATATACTGTAGCCCCACATATTTTGCCTAATTGTCCCAACCACTACCAAGGATTGTTCCCAGTCATCAATGGACTAGATGAGCTTAATGTCCATTCCTCCCTTGGTGATCTATATCTATATCCTGTCTGGGGGGCGCGGGGTAAGGGAGGAGACTGGGGAGCTGGCGGAGGGTGGTGTGATAGGTACGATCAGTGGGAGGGGCAGATATGGCGGGAGCAGAGGACCACATCGGGTTTTGGGAGCACGCACACGCTGCTTATTAGCTTGTGGATGCTCCGATCCTCAGGGCTCTACTCGACCTCCAGGGACCTCGGATCT
>NW_015397785.1:16251-17710 GCF_001527695.2 Protobothrops mucrosquamatus
GACCGGTACGCTCCCATAGAGTGGGTCTCCTCAGGGTGCCGTCAGCCAGACAGTGCCGGCTGGCGACCCCAAGGGGGAGGGCCTTCTCTGTGGGAGCTCCCACCCTCTGGAATGAACTGCCCCCAGAGATCAGGGTTATCCCTGATCTCCCTTCCTTTCGCCGCACCCTCAAGACTTGGTTATTCCAGCTTGCAGGACTTGCCTAGGGTAATTTTTAGGGGGGTTTTAATTATATTTTAAAATTTGACAAATATTTAAATATTCCTTTTAATTAATTTTAAATTTGTATTGTTTTGTATGTATTTTAAATAGATTGTCAGCCGCCCTGAGTCCTACGGGAGAAGGGCGGGATATAAATCCAAAAATAAATAAATAAAATAAATAAGCTTCATTAAAATATATAGAAAATAAAATTCTCTCAGTACATTAACATATGATTGTGCTTTATGAAGTTTGCCCAATGTACTGATCATCTCAGTAAGATAGATGAGAATTCAAGATGACAAAGCACTTACAAAACAATTGATGTTCTTGAGCATACAGCACAGAAAGCATCAAAGAAAATTTCTTTACAATGAAGAAATGCACAGAAATGCACAGATTTCTAGTTTTCTGAAAGAATCTCTAGGGCAAGTTGGACAACCTTCTGGGGCCCAGGGCTACACTTATCATTATGGGAAGAGGGAGACCTAAGATGGATGTTGTCAGAATATTATGGGGTGGGGGTTTTTTGAGTGGGGGGAAGAATTATCTTCTTTCTGTATTTATTTAAAAACTACATTGTATGTTTCCTGCCTATAATTTGTATTAATTTTGAAAGCAATTCTTCAAGAAGGCCTCAAGAACCACAAAGAAAAGGGTTTGGGGCCCATATGCTTTATATATATATATATATATATATATATATATATATATATATATATATATATATTTGATTTGTTTAACCAGCAAGATCTTTATTTCACTAATCTATTCAGACAAAACTAATGTTTATTATACAAATAACTCTTCTAGCAATGCCAACTGATTAAGTTACTCATCAATATTTATACTAGCCTCCAATAGCTGGAAGTGATGGAACTTGTGGTCCCATACATTTGGATGGCACAGCCCTAGAGTGACTTAGATATGCCCTAACATTAACATTGAGACTTGCAGAATTATTCTCAGATCATCTAGTTCGGGTCAGAGATAACCATAATAGAAACTGGAATAAGGCAGCTTTGCAATGCCTGTGGATCAATTAAAACTACCACACAACTTATAACTACAGTAAGTAGTACTCATGCTTTCTATTTGCCTTGATCAACCTTATTGTGCTTTAGCAACTAAGTCACTTAGCATTTGCCTATAGTTTTCAATTTATCACTAACATACTCAAGGAATAAATATGAATACCTTTCAAGGACCATCAAACCTGTTTATGAAGTACTTACACTGAAAGAAAATTGCATTATGG
>NW_015397786.1:0-2317 GCF_001527695.2 Protobothrops mucrosquamatus
CTCTCTCTCCCTCCCTCTCTCCCTCTCTTTTCCTCTCTCTCCCTCTCTTTTCCTCTCTCTCTTCCTCTCTCTTCCTCTCTCTCTCTCCCTCCCTCCCTTGCTCTCTCCCCCACTCTCTCTTTCTCTTTGTCTCATCCTTGTGGATGAACCAAGTAGAATTCCAATGTTAGGACATATCCTTTGACATATCCATGTGTGTTTCTCTGCAGGTGGTGCATCACGATCCTTGTCGCGGTGGGGCAGGACAGTGGAACAGCCTATTCAGATTTAAGCACCTGGCAACTGGCAACTATTTGGCTGCTGAAGTAAGGAATACTATTACTAGAATACATGAGAAAGATCAATGGCGGTGGTTTAGACAAGACAAACGTAAACTTCTTTTTCACCAGAGATTTCATGGGTGCTGGTGAGGGGCCATGGAAGGAGGGATTGCCTTGTTGTTTGTTGTTCTTCAGTCACTAAGTCAGGGGTAGGCAACCTTGGCTCTTTTATAACTCGTGGACTTCAACTCCCAGAATTCCTGAGCTCAGGAATTCTGGGAATTGAAGTCCATAAGTCATAAAAGAGCCGAGGTTGCCTACCCCTGCACTACGTTGTGTCCAACTCTTCATGACCCCGTGGACCACAGCATGCCAGCCCCCCCTGCCCTCCCCTGTCTCCTGGAGTTTGCCCAAATTCATGTTCATTGTGTCGATGACACTATCTAACCATTCTCTGCCGTCCCCTTCTCCTTTTGCCTTCCGTCTTTCCCAACATCAGGGTCTTCTCCAAGGAATCCTCACTAATAATAATAATAATAATAATAATAATAATGATGATGATGATGATGATGATGATGATGATGATGATGATGATGATGATGATGATGATAAAGTTGTAAGGGACCTTGGAGGTCATCTAGTCCAACCCCCTGGGACCTTGGAGGTCATCTAGTCCAACCCCCTGGGACCTTGGAGGTCATCTAGTCCAACTTCTCATTAGGTGGCCAAAGTCTTTGAGCTTCAGCTTCCGTATCTTAATAATAATAATAATGATGATAAAGTTGGAAGGGACCTCGGAGGTCATCTAGTCCAACCTCCTGCTCAGGCAGGAAACCCTATTTGAAAGAGCAACCAATGGTTAAAAAAGAAGAAGAACTAAATTAGATGTATTGGTGTTTACATCTAACCTTTTGTTGCATTGCTCTCCTTCAGTGTCTAACAGGAAAAACAGCATCTTAACATGATTACGTATGGGATATATAGCAATTTCTTTGAGACAAGAAAGACCCCCCCCCCAAAAGGAAAGAGCAGTTTGTTTTTCTCTGAAGATGACAAATTATAGCATAACAGGAAAAAAAAAGATACAGATAATATCAGACTTTACAGGAAAAGCTGCGCATGAGGCCGGAGACAGAAGCTTGAGGGTATAAGGAGATGTAATCATAGAAAGAAAGAATGCGCCCATTAAACCCAGAACCACTTTATATCATTTCATGCATTGTTGTGACCCGTAGAATATTTCGTGAAATCAATACAATGTGCATTTTAATCCTACGAGATTGATAAGGTTGGAGCATTTTAAACTGTGCGTTTGTTCTATCTAGAGCATTTTTCTTCTCCTTTTAACATATCCAGCTAATCAGGTTTCAGTTCTTCCAGACTTCCAGGGAAATAAAAGAGACAATAAAAACCTCTCCTTTTTTTTTTTTTTAATTCCACCGCTGTAATAAATTCCAGAAATTTGCTCATCATGGCCATTTGATTAGTTCGTCATGGCCAGACACAGAGCAGCTGTGTTAGTTGACTTTAGAAGTTGCTCCAAAATATGTTTGGCTTGTTGGAATGGATTTGATTTTGCAAGAAAAAAGGAACTACTAGAGCACTCTCGTTGTTTCTCCTGTCAAGTTCTTCTCACGACTTTCTTTTGCCGCAGACTTTATTCTTCCAACTCAGCTTTCTGGATGTGAGTTGGATTAGAAGAAAAACAGCTTACGAGAACTAAATGTGGTTGTACGCTCTTGATGTTCAAATGAGCTTATTTCCTTCTTGGAAAGCTGATTTAATAAGTAAACATTGTTGACTACTTTTCATCAGGCTCGCCTGATACACCAGTTGCGCCCCTTTCTGGATCGGGACGCCCTACGCACGGTCACTCAAGCCCTCGTTGTTTCCCGCCTGGACTATTGCAACGCTCTCTACATGGGGCTCCCCTTGAGGTGCACCTGGAGGCTCCAGCTAGTTCAGAATGCGGCCGCGCGGGGGATTTTGGGGGCCTCTAGATGCTCCCATGTAACACCTCTCCTGCGCGAGCTGCACTGGCTGCCGGTGGCCTTCCG
>NW_015397786.1:9991-12349 GCF_001527695.2 Protobothrops mucrosquamatus
GAGTCATAAAAGAGCCAAGGTTGCCTACCTCTGGCCTAGGCCTAGGCCGCTTTATGACTCGTGGACTTCAACTCCCAGAATTCCTGAGCCAGCATGGCTCAGCTTGGAAACCTCTCCCTTTCCCCTCAGCATGGCTGGCTCAGGAATTCTGGGAGTTGAAGTCCACGAGTCATAAAAGAGCCAAGGTTGCCTACCCCTGTTCTTGATGGTTCTTTGATTGGCTTATTATTTACTGTTAGCTTGCTTGTCTGAGTTGGTAGTTCCTTTGGGAATTTTAACTTTCTGATTGTCTCTTTTGAATAGTATGTAGATATTGTTTATCTCTACGTACCCATTGATGGCTGATTTGTGCCAGGCTTCAAAGAACTTTCTAGCATTTTTGCTTTAGCTTGGATAAGGAAGCACTGAGAACACTCTTAACCAATACTGACAAGGCAAGACACCAGTATATAAAAAGAGAGCAACCCCCTCTCCCTTCTAGCACAGATGCCATTACCTAGTTGGGTAACGAAACGTCTGCAAGAAAACCACCCATCCCAGAGAGCACCAAGGACCCCACAAACCTGCTTGTAGTTGGGCACATTTCTCTACCTTTTTGCATTTGTATCTACAAACTCATTTTAATACCAGCTGTTAAAAACCACTTCTAAAAACGCTAATAAAAATATTCTTTTTGCAGCTTAATCCTCACTACCCGGATGGCTGCAATGGGGAAAAGGTCCTGGTAAGTCCCAACTCCTTTAAATAAAATGTGGTGAAATATTTCCCTGTACAATCTTCTTACAAAAAACTCTGATATTTGAATATTGAAAACAAATGGCACTTCTTTCCTGTTCAACTTTTTGTTGTTGTTTTTTTGCGCCACAAAACGAGATGCTTGTTTAAGCTATCCAACTCGGATCTGTTTCAGCATTTGGGGAGAGCAGCAGGTACGAAAGCTTAGGGTTGAGTTTGTATCAGGGCAGCATCCTCAAGCGTTACACGGCATCTCGGCCACACACTCTCAGGCATGCATCTTCCGAGCATCTTTCAGGAAGAGCTTGGTGGCCAAAAGGACTTCCTTAATTAACAATTCAGGTTGTACCGATAGAAGAAATTAAGTGCCCGCGCGAGACAGCAGGAATGACAGCTAGTTCTCGACTTAACAGCAGTTCATTTAGTGATCATTCAAAGTTACAACGGCCCTGAAAAAGGGGACTTACCACCCTTTTTCACACTTACGACCGTTGCAGCATCCCCGCGGTCACGTGTTCAAAATTCAGATTCTTGGCCACTGATTCGTATTTATGATGGTGGCATCATCCCAGGGTCACGTTACAACGTTGCAGTGTCCCGAGGTCAGGTGATCCCCTTTTGTGACTGCCTGACAAGCAAAGTCACTGGGGAAGCCAGATTCACTTCACAACCGTGCTACCAACTTAACATCTGCAATGATTCGCTTAACGACGGTGGCGAGAAAAGTGGTAAAATGGGGCAAAACTCACTTAACCAACGTCTCACTTAGCAATGGAAATGTTGGGCTCAGTTGTGGTGTTAAGTTGAGGACCAACTGTAGTGAGAGTTAACAGCTCCTAGACCAGGGGTAGGCAACCTTGGCTCTTTTATGACTCGTGGACTTCAACTCCCAGAATTCCTGAGTCAGCATGGCTGGCTGAGGAATTCTGGGAGTTGAAGTCCACGAGTCATAAAAGAGCCAAGGTTGCCTACCCCTGTCATAGACAAATGAAGTGATTCCCCATTCCATCTCTGCAGAAAGAGAACGAGCTTCTAACCTCAAAGAAGAAACGGCAAGCGGGAGAGAAGATTATGTACACTCTGGTGTCTGTCCCTCATGGAAACGACATTGCCTCTCTATTTGAACTGGATGCGACCACTTTGCAAAGGGCGGACTGCCTGGTTCCAAGGTACTGTTGGGAGACAGAAATAAAATGTGGTGTGGGTGTGTTTCCATCTCTCCACCTGTCTGCCTCAAGTTCTTCCAAACAGAATTCTATCTGAAAGTCAAGACGTCAACTTGGGCTGGACCCAAGGCTTTGGGTTATTCCTAGATGCATCTTTAGTATTGTAGTCCGGAGAGGTGCAACTGTTCTACACCTTTTCTCCTGGGTGGATCTAGTTAGTGTTCACACGGGAGATCCCCAGGAAGTCCTCAAAGGATCGGCTGGGATGGAAAGTCAAAAAGCCATTCCAGAAGAAGGCAACCAAGCCATTGTAATGATCAAGAAAAACCTATGGATATGTCTAAGAGGTCACCAGGAGCTGACCTCAAGTAGAAGATTATTTTAGCTAGGTCCAGATTCCTTTGGAGAGAGTGGAGAATGTATGATCTGCTCCAAGGTTTAAAGTTCATTTCCTGGT
>NW_015397786.1:15552-17222 GCF_001527695.2 Protobothrops mucrosquamatus
CTGCGGCAGAAGGCGGTCTCGGAGATAGCCAGGTCCTATGCCATGGAGCGCTTTAAAGGTGGTAACTAACACCTTAAAGCGCACCCGGAAGGCCACTGGCAACCAGTGCAGCTCGCGCAACAGCGGTGTTACATGGGAGTGACGAGTCCCTCCCAACACCGCCCGCGCGGCCGCATTCTGGACCAGCTGAAGCCTCCGGATGCTCCTCAAAGTATTCACTTTAACAACCTCCATACATGCTTAACATCCGCCGCAAAAGAAGGTCATAAAATCAAGGTTTGTGGGACCTGCTTTATGACCCTCATGACTTATGACAGCAGTTACAGACTCACTTACGGTTATAACCTGAGGACAGTTTGTTCGTAGTGGTGGTAAAGAGCTGCCTTTGGTTATGAATGCTTACCAGAAGATCTTTTCTCTGCTTTCACCAGTAGCATAACTTGTTGTGTATTTTGTCTATCTGTCACTGTGTTTGGAAACAGATTTTTGGAATACTGAAAACCCCGTTTAAAGAGAAAGCTGGCGAGGGAGCCATGTTGAGATTGGAAGACTTGGGAGACCAGAGATACGCCCCATACAAATACATGCTTAGACTTTGCTACAGAATCCTTCGTCATTCTCAACAGGACTACAGAAAAAACCAGGTGAGTCTTTTCCTACCAACAGAAGAGAAGATTCGTAGCTCAGGGTTGAAATGTGGGGTCCTTGGTGCTCTCTGAGCTTGGTTGTTTTCTTGCGGACGTTTCATTACCCAACTAGGTCACAGCATCAGTGCTAGAAGGGAGTAGGGCTTATGGAGAGGAGGAGGAGGAGGAGGAGGAGGAGAGGACGATGACTGTGGGATCCTTGGTGTTCTCTGAGCTTGGTGGGTTTCTTGCAGATGTTTCATTAACCCAACTAGGTCACATCATCAGTGCTAGAAGGGAGTAGGGTTTATGGAGAGGAGGAGGAGGAGGAGGAGGAGGAGGAGGAGGAGGAGGAGGAGAGGAAGAAGGAGGAGGAGAGGACGACGACTGTGGGATCCTTGGTGTTCTCTGATCTTGGTGGATTTCTTGCAGACGTTTCATTACCCCAACTTGGTAGCATCATCAATGCTAGGGGAGTAGAGTTTATGGAGAGGAGAAGAGGAGGAAGAGTAGGAGAGGAAGGAGGAGGAGGAGGAAGAGGAGGAGGAGGAGAGGAAAGAGGAAGAGGAGGATGACAACCCCAAGTTGGGGTTTCATTACCCCAACTTGGTAGCATCATTAGCGCTAGAAGGGAGTAGGGCTTATGGAGAGGAGGAGAAGAGGAGGAAGAGGAGGACGAGGATTGTGGGATCCTTGGTGTTCTCTGAGCTTGGTGAGTTTCTTGCAGACGTTTCATTACCCCAACTTGGTAGCATCATCAATGCTAGGGGAGTAGTACGGTTTATGGGGAGGAGGAGGAGAGGAGGAAGAGGAGGAGAGGAAAGAGGAAGAGGAGGAGGAGAGGAAGGAAGGAAGGAAGGAAGGAAGAGGAGGATGACAACCATGGGATCCTTGGTGTTCTCTGAGCTTGGTGGCTTTCTTGCAGACGTTTCATTACCCCAACTTGGTAGCATCATCAGTGCTAGAAGGGAGTAGGGTTTGCAGGGAAAAGGAGGACTGTAGGATCCTTGATGTTCTCTGAACTTGGTGGGTTTCTTGCAGATA
>NW_015397787.1:0-2247 GCF_001527695.2 Protobothrops mucrosquamatus
ATTAAATAACCAAACAACAAAACCAATAAACAAGATGCAAAAATCAATAGAAAAATAACTCATTTAAAATCAGATTAAAACCCAATTAAAACCAGAAATTAAAACATAATAAACAGGCAAGTCTAAGTCATGTATCAACCAATACAACCATCTAACAGATTCCAAACCCTAACTGGATCCACAGGCATAATAACAAAACTGTGTCTTTAGAATTCTGCCAATATTTTATGCCTACACCCTTATCAAAATCAATTTTCTAATTGAGACTGGGGATATAAATGAAATTATCGCTGCCACAGTCTTTATGGAGTTGAGCAACCTTATAAATGTGATAAATAATATCAAAGTGGAATCTTGAAAGGAATACAATTTATGGAGTCTGATATTCTTCCTTCATAGGTAGAGCCTTTAGTAGTGTTTCTCCAAGTCACACTAAACTGAGTCATGTGTTATTATTTCATTTCATCATTTACTTTTTCTTGCCTCCCCCAGGGATGCCAGTGGTCTAAAACTATTCCCTACAGATTAATTATAATTAGTGATTAGGTTTCATTTTGAATATCCCAATTATATGTCAAACATTTATGCAAGTATAAATATTTAAGCATTTAATTTATTTAAGTATAAAGTCTGATTAGGCATTGACTTATGAGGATGGCTCTTTATTTTTCTCCTTTTTTTTCCTGTCAGCTTTCTGTGAAAGATGGGAATAATTGAAATACAACAAGACAGGCCAATCCTCTTCTGACTTTGCCTGATCTGTTTTTGAATGCAGACATCACTGGCCAAGGGCTTTGTTCTGGGCCCAGTCGTCTTCAACACCTTCATCAACGATTTGGATGGGGGGATAGATGGGGAACTCATCAAATTTGCAGATGACACCAAGCTGGTAGGAATAGCCAACACTCCAGAAGACAGGCTTAAAATACAGAAGGATCTGGACAGACTTGAACACTGGGCGCTATCTAACAAAATGAAATTCAATGGTGAAAAAAGCAAGGTTCTACATTTAGGCAAGAAAAATCAAATGTACAGGTATAGTATAGGGGGTATCTTGCTCAATAGTAGTAACTGTGAGAGGGACCTCTGAGTCCTAGTGGACAATCACTTAAATATGAGCCAGCAGTGTGCTGCAGCTGCCAAAAAGGCCAACACAGTGCTAGGCTGCATTAACAGAGGGATAGAATCAAGATCACGTGAAATGTTAATACCACTTTACAATGCCTTGGTAAGGCCACATTTGGAATACTGCATTCAGTTTTGGTCATCATGATGTAAAAAAGATGTTGAGACTCTAGAAAGAGTACAGAGAAGAGCAACAAAGATGATTAGGGGACTGGAGGCTAAAACATATAAGGAACGGTTGCTGGAATTGGGTAAGTCTAGTTTAATGAAGAGAAGGATGAGGGGGGACATGATAGCAGTGTTCCAATATCTCAGTGGCTGCCACAAAGAAGAGGGAGTCAAGCTATTCTCCAAAGCACCTGAAGGCAGGACGAGAAGCAACCAATGGAAACTAGTCAAGGAAAGAAGCAACCTAGAACTAAGGAGAAATTTCCTGACAGTTAGAACAATTAACCAGTGGAACAACCTACCTCCAGAAGCGGTGAATGCTCCAACACTGGAAATTTTTAAGAAGAGACTGGACAGCCATTTGTCCGAAATGGTGTAAGGTTTCCTGCCTGAGCAGGGGGTTGGACTCGATGACCTCCAAGGTCCCTTCCAACTTTACTACTACTACTACTACTACTACTACTACTACTACTACTACTACTACTACTACTATTTATTTATTTATTTATTTATTTATTTATTTATTTATTTATTTATTTTTTATTTAAATTTATATACCGCCCTATCTCCCTTACGGGACTCAGGGCGGTGAACAGGCAATAATAAAAATCACAGAAAATATTACATAAAAGCCTGCTCTAAAATCTAAAACCCCTAACAAAACCTAATCAAAACTACGCGAGGCCGGCCGCATGGAACAGATGAGTTTTCAGGGCTCGGCGGAAGAGGCGCAGGTCTGCAATTGTACGTAGGTTGGGGGGCAGGTCATTCCAGAGGGCAGGAGCTGCCACAGAGAAGGCTCTCCCCCTGGGGGTCGCCAGCCGGCATTGGCTGGCCGACGGTACCCTAAGGAGGCCCTCTCTGTGGGAGCGGACTGGTCGAAGGGAGATATTTGGTAGGAGGCGGTCTTGCAAATACCTAGGTCCATTGCCATGGAGCGCTTTAAAAGTTGTT
>NW_015397787.1:3403-7231 GCF_001527695.2 Protobothrops mucrosquamatus
GCCGTCACATGATCATCTAAAGACAGCCGAGCATCCAGGAGGACGCCCAGGTTGCGGGCCCTCTCCGCGGGAGCTAATGACTCGCCCCCGATAGCCAGAGATGGAACCAACTGGCTATGACGTGACGCCGGAAACCACAGCCACTCAGACTTGGACGGGTTGAGTCGAAGCCTGTTCCTCCCCATCCAGACTCGCACGGCCTCCAGGCACCGGGACATCACTTCTGCGGCATCGTTGGGGTGGTCCGGGGTGGAGATGTACAGCTGGGTGTCATCTGCGTACTGATGAAACTCCACCCCGAAACCACGGATGATCTCACCCAGTGGCTTCATATAAATGTTGAACAGGAGAGGCGAGAGGACCAACCCCTGTGGTACCCCACAAGTGAGGCGCCTCGAGGTTGACCTCTGCCCCCGTGCCAACACAAATTGCGTCCGGTCCGAGAGGTAGGAGGAGAACCACCATAAAATGGTGCCCCCCAACCCCAACCCCCCTAACTGGTGCAACAAGATACCATGGTCGATGGTATCAAAAGCCGCTGAGAGGTCTAGCAGGACCAGGATAGAGGAACAGCCTCTATCCCGAGCCCTCCAGAGATCATCAACCAACGCGACCAATGCCGTTTCCATGCTGTGCCCAGGCCGGAAGCCGGACTGGCGCGAGTCTAGATAGACAGTTTCTTCCAGGTGCTGAGGGAGCTGTCGTGCCACCACACTCTCAACAACCTTCGCAAGAAAGTGAAGGTTGGAGACAGGCCGGTAGTTGGCCAAAGCAGCCGGGTCCAGGGAGGGCTTCTTGAGGAGGGGCCTCACCACCGCCTCTTTCAAGGCGGCCGGCAAGAACCCCTCACTCAAAGAAGCATTGACGATTCCCTGGAGCCAGCCTCATGTAACCTCCCGGGAGGCCAGTACCAGCCAGGAGGGGCATGGGTCCAGTAAACATGTGGTGGTGTTCAGCCGTCCAAGCATCCTGTCCATGTCCTCGGGGGTCACAGGATCAAACTCTTCCCACAAAATGGACTCAAGACCTGCCTCCATTGGTCTGCTTGAACTAGTCCAATCGGAGGCTAACCCGGCCTGGATCTGATCGATTTTGTCATGCAGGTTACACCCAAATTCCTCCGCCTGACCCTGCAAAGGGACATCCCGGACCCTCTGATGAAGGAGGGAGTGGGACACCCTAAACAGGGCGGCAGATCGGTTACCTGCAGATGCGATAAGAGCGGAGAAATAGTTTCGTTTCGCCGCTCTTATCGCTACTAGGTAAGTCCTTAAATGGGACTTTACCAATTTCCGATCGGATTCGGAGCAGGTGGCCCTCCAATTACTCTCTAGGCATCTCTTCCAACGCTTCATCACCCTCAGCTCCTCGGAGAACCAAGGAGCCAAGGTAGACCGGCATCGGGTGAGGGGCCACAAAGGCATGACCCGGTCCAGGGCCCCCGCGGCCGCACCATTCCAGGCGGCCACCAGGTCCTCAGTCGAGCCGTGGGTCAAGGTCTCAGGTATTGGCCCAAGCTCCGTCTGGAACCTCTCAGGGTCCATCAGGCGCCTGGGATGGAACCATTTTGTCACTTCTGGTTCCGCCTCCCCGCGGTGGGGCATAGCGGTAGGAAAGGCCAGCCGAAGGAGAGAGTGATCTGACCATGACAGGGGCTCAACGACTATTTCCCCTAAACCACGATCACGTAGCCACTGGCCGGAGGCCAAAACTAAGTCCAGTGTGTGTCCTCCGGTGTGGGTAGGGACATCTACTAATTGGGTCAGGTCCATGGCCGTCATGGAGGCCATGAACTCCCGAGCCACCTCAGATGCTTCACCTAACGATGGCAGATTGAAATCCCCCATGACTAACAGTCTGGGGGTCTCAATCGCCATCTTGGCTATCACACTGAGAAGCTCGGGTAGGGCTGCTGATACATAGCAGCCCTACCCATTTGAAATGATTAGCTTACACCCAACTTTTATTCTACTCACTCCTACACTTTCCCCTGCTCAAACTCTCTTTTTGAATATGTTATTTGGCAAGAGTGAATGAAACCCTCTTTTCAAAAGAATTTTTAACACCTAATCAGAAAGACATGATGGAGGACGACTGTTTTTCATCCAAAACATTGGGATTTTGCAATGCAGGGGCAACTTTGGTTATGGCTATAATTGTGATTACTTCTGATAATATTTAATTCAATAAGAGGATGTCAACTGAAGTGCTGATACTAAGAAAAAAAGTAACAATAATAGCACAGCCTGTTAGCATAGACTTAGTTTTTAGGAGATGGAACTAGTATTTTAAATACAGGTGGTCCTTGATTAAATTATGATGAGGCTGAATGAGTGGTAGTATAATTGAATTCTGTACTTACGACCATCATAGCAATCCTGATGATCAGGTGATTTCAATTTGCAACTTTCCCTCCTGGCTTCTCAGAAGAAAAATCAATGGAAAAGCTGGCAGGAAATTGGAACTCGTGGTCACATGAGTTCCTTAAATAATGACCCACACAGTCCTCATTTAATGACAGCCATAAGGTTTTCCAGAACTGCAATTGCTAAGCTGGCATGGTCACATGGTTTTTCGACCTACAACTGCATCACTTAAAAATGAAGCTTCCTATCCCAGTCAGCGTCATTAAATGAGCACTACCTGTAAACTTTAAATTAGCCAATTAAGACTCAGTAAGCATAGCAGAATACTACATACCTCTTGGAAAAGAATAAATATTATGGAATGACGTAGAAAGAAAAGGAAGGAAATAACATATTCTGAAGAGAGCCATCCTTAAGAGGGCAATTCTTATTAGAGTCCAACTTGTACTATTATTGCTACTATTAATCATAATCAATATGTCCCAAAGGTGCTTTTTCAGGAAGCAACTGGACTGCAACTTTGGGACAACCATGACCTGGGTGACTGAGAATCTCCATAGACATTTAGATATGCCCTTTGGGATGAACACTCTTCGAATGGTGAGGGAGTATGAACAGATTTCCAGAAAACATTGCAGACTACAGGAACCCTTTGAGCTTCAGTTTGAGATGCAGACAACACAGACTCATCCCCAACAGCCTGTGCCAATTTCCACAGTGAAGGGACATGGGGCAGAAAATATCCTGCAGCCAAGAAGTCTCCACACAGGTTTGCACTACTCAGGTGACCTTGAGGACACAGGTAAACCTCCAAATGGCTTCGATGACTCTCTAAAAGAATTCAAATGACCAGCTGTATGCAAGGAATATAAATCCTTACATTCCCCACCATCCAGTAAGAGCTGAAGAAGTTTCTTGGATGGGAAGCAAAACCTCTTCAAAGAAAAACAAGAAAGTCCAGTTGCCTTCTGAAAAAACACCTTTCGGACAACCATGACCTGGATTACTGAAAATCTCCATAGACAATAATCAATTTTTTTGACATAATCTAATAGTACTGGCATACCAATATATCCAGTGTTTTGCTGTAATAGGACATGCTGCCATTGGTGACTATTGTGCATTTTTATATTGACTTGTTGTAAGACAGTGGGGGGGTGTGGAGACATGATAAATTCTATTTGAAGCTGTGTATTTTCCTTGAATTCTAATAAGCCGATTTAGAATCATAAAGAATTCCGTTCTATGTTTCAGTCACACAGTTCTCTTTCCATTAGCCTGAGCTATTATGATTAATTCCTTCAATCTGCATTTGCTCAGCTTGAACAGGAATGAGTGCATCTTTTAAAAAATATTGTTAAATAACCTGAAGATAACTACCAAATGTTTTCCTCAAGGAAACAAAACAAAACAAAACTTCACTTTGCAATTTGTTCCTTTTCAGCTGATTCCTATAATGCAT
>NW_015397788.1:0-3791 GCF_001527695.2 Protobothrops mucrosquamatus
TCTCCAAAGCGCCTGAAGGCAGGACAAGAAACAATGGATGAAAACTAATCAAGGAGAGAGGCAACATAGAACTAAGGAGAAATTTCCTGACAGTTAGAACAATTAACCCAGTGGTGGTGAACCTATGGCACGGGTGCCAGAGGCGGCACTCAGAGCCCTCTCTGTGGGCACGCGTGCCGTCGCCCCAGTCCTAGGCCTTCAGCTGGGTTTTATAAAACCTTTTCGCTTTAGGCCTCCGCCGCCGTGTACAAAAAAAAAAAAGGTTCAATCAGTCAGTCAATTTCAACTTCTCGCGGGGAAAAAAAAGATCTTGCAAAGTTGGAATTTTTTGATTGAACTTTTTAGTCCCACCCAGTCTGCCGTTACCACCGCAGCCACGTCCACCCAGTGGGCCACACCCACCCAATGGGCCACACCCACCCGGCACCCGACGATGCATAAGTGGGTTTTGGGTTGCAGTTTGGGCACTCAGTCTCTAAAAGGTTCGCCATCACTGAATTAACCAGTGGAACCACCTGCCTCCAGAAGTTGTGAATGCTCCAACACTGGAAGTTTTTAAGAAGAGAGTGGACAGCCATTTGTCTGAAATGGTATAGGGCAGATGTAGGCAACTTTGGCTCTTTTATGAATTGAGGTTCACAAGTCATAAAAGAGCCAAGGTTGCCTACCTCTGGTATAGGGTTTCCAGCCTGAGCAGGGGGTTGGACTAGATGACCTGCAGGGTCCCTTTCATCTGTTACTATTATTCTTTCTTTTTTCCTTCCTTCCTTCCTTCCTCCCTCCCTCCCTCCCTCCTCCAATACTGGAAGTTTTTAAGAAGAGACTGGACAGCCCTTTGTCTGAAATGGTATAAGGTTTCCTACCTGAGCAGGGGGTTGGACTAGATGACCTCCAAGGTCCCTTCCAACTGTTATTGTTTTCCTTCCTTCCTTCCTTCCTCCTTCCCTCCCTCCTCCAACACTGGAAGTTTTTAAGAAGAGACTGGACAGCCATTTGTCTGAAATGGTATAGGCCAGGTTCGACTAGATGACCTCCAAGGTCCCTTCCAACTTTTATTATTATTATTATTATTATTATTATTATTATTATTATTATTATTATTATTATTAGTAGTAGTAGTAGTAGTACTAGTAGTAGTAGTACTAGTAGTAGTACTAGTAGTAGTACTAGTAGTAGTACTAGTAGTACTATTAGTATTAGTATTTTAGCCAGGTTTCAAACGTTATCTCTTTTTACTGTCCTGTATCAAGCAAGCGGGGGGGGGTTGTTGCTGGCTATCGCTTGATACAGGCAGATAAACTCCACGGAAAAGTTTCACGCAGATTACTTTAATTAATCACTTATTTTCTAAACATCAACTCACATTTACTGGAGAGCTTCTCCTGGCCTTGGTTGCATAATCTGGACCCGACACGTAGATGAAAAGAGCTGAATTTCTTCCGTGTGAACGGAGCAAAAAGTCCTCGTGGCTGGAATTCACAAAGACCTCGCTGGCTGGCACGTAGCCAGGAAATCCCGTAATTAATCAGAAGACCCTCCCCCCAGGGGCCAATCCCAAACACAGATGTGACCAGGTAACCTCAAACTACATTACCCAGAAGGCCATCCCTTAAAGGGACAGTTCTTAATTCCCAAGATAGCTATTTACTCGGACCAGCACAGAAACTTCCTGGCTTTTGAGTTTATCCCTTAATAGGGACTTGGGGGCTGCAAGTCCGGGAAGATGCGGGGGTGGGGCTTATTTGGGAAAGAGACTCCGCCTCCTCACTCCCCCTCCCCCAGTCCTGACCCTCCCCCAAATACTCAGGCCTTTCCCACGCGTGGGCGTTGCGAGGAAAGTCCTTAAAAAGGAGGGAAAAAAAATCAAAATTGCCAGTTTGCAGCGCTTTGCTGGCCCTTCTCCCTTTTTCTATTGCGAGAAGCCTTGCGAAATTTCCTGGGGAGGGGGACGCAGGCCATCCCCCCCGCCCCATTTCCGGGGTCTCTGTCCCCCCCCACCCCGTCTTTAAACTCTCTTGAGCAGCTCCCAGGAGCCTGGACCCAGGCAGAAATGCAACAGGGAGGGAAGGAGGAAGGGAGACGAGGTCTCCCGAGCGAATTTCCTAGCTTAGTGCAGAACCAGCCGGAGACTTTGGGCAGCGGGAAAAGACACACGCGCACGCAACAAACCCAGCAGCACACACACACACACACACACACAGAGGCACGCACGCAGTACATTTATGCAAAGAGGCGAATTTCCTGTTTCAGGCAGAAAGGCTCAAATTCAGAGGCGCACAAAAAGAGACAAATACACACAAACTGACAAACACACACACACACACACACACAGAGTACTTTCAGGCAGGAAAGGCTCCGTCGGGAGCCTTGCTTTGAAGGGCTTCTCTTCTCCAATTACAGTTAAAAATAAATAAATGAATGAAAATGCCATAGAAACGAACCCCGCCTGTTAACAACTTGCCTCCAGAAGTTGTGAATGCTCCAACACTGGAAGTTTTTAAAAAGAGACTGGAAATGGTAGAGAGTTTCCTGCTTGAGCAGGGGGCTGGACTAGAAGACCTCCAAGGTCCCTTCCAGCTCTATTCTATTCTATTCTATTCTATATTCATATATTCCTATATTCTATTCTATTCTATTCTATATTGTTATTCTATTCTATTTTATTTTATTCTATTCTATATTTCTATATTCCTCTATTCTATTCTACTCTATATTATTATTCTATTCTATTCTTATTTCTTATTCTATTCTATTCTATTCTTATTTCTTATTCTATTCTATTCTATTCTATTCTATTCTATTCTATTCTTATTTCTTATTCTATTCTATTCTTATTTCTTATTCTATTCTATTCTATTCTTATTCTATTCTATTCTATTCTATTCTTATTTCTTATTCTATTCTATTCTATTCTATTCTTATTTCTTATTCTATTCTATTCTATTCTATTCTATTCCTATTCTTATTTCTTATTCTATTCTATTCTATTCTATTCTATTCCCAGGTCTCACCCAGCATCTGGTGCAAGGAGGAAATAACAAAAAAAAAAGGGGGGGGGGCTTCCGACCTAAAGGAGGCGATCCAGAGAATAGCAACTTACTAAGAGGATCCAAAGCCTGGAGACTAAAACATATGAAGAACGGCTGCAGGACTCGGGTCTGGCCAGTCTAAAGAAAAGAAGAAACAGAGGAGAGATGATAGCGGTATTCCAGTATTTGGGGGGGCTGCCACCAAGAGGAGGGGGGTCACCTTATTCTCCAAAGCACCAGAGGGCAGAACGAGAAACAAACGGTTGGGAACTGACCAAAGAGAGAAGCAACCTGGAATTAAGGAGAAACTCAAGGACCACGAACCAGTGGAACTGCTTGCCACCAGAAATCGTGGGCGCTGCAACACTGGAGGTTTTTAAGAAGAGACTGGACAGCCACTGGTCTGAGACGGTCTAGGTTCTCCTGTTCGAGCGGGGGTGGGGCTGGACTAGAAGACCTCCAAGGTCCCTCCCAGCTTCTATTCTATTGTATGATTCTATGACCCACAATCCGCAGACACTTTTGCTATTGCGTGTCTCTTCCTGGCGGCTTCCTCCCCCTTACCCCCCCCCCGCCGCTTATCCTTGGCCGGCGCTCCTCCCCGTGAAGTCAACCCTTCCCTAGAAAAAGTAGGGAGGGGACGGGGCGGACACGGGGTGTGTCGCTCGCAAACGCTTTTGTGTAGTTGCCAGCGCCAGTTGCTAAGAGTGGGCGACTTTGGCCGGCCGGCCGCTGCTGAGGATGGGGCTGGGCAGAAGGAGG
>NW_015397788.1:5355-7231 GCF_001527695.2 Protobothrops mucrosquamatus
AATGAATTTTTAAATAAACAAACAGGAAATGTAAAATGCATGTGAATGAATTTATAAATAGACAGACAGACACAGGAAATGTAAAAGAAAGGAATTTTTAAATAAACAAACAGGAAATGTAAAAGAAAGGAATTTATGAATGAATTTATAAATAGATAGATAGATAGATAGATAGATAGATAGATAGATAGATAGATAGATAGATAGATAGATAGGGGAAATGTAAAAGAAAGAAATTTTTAAATAAACAAACAGGAAATGTAAAAGAAATGAATTTATGAATGAATTTATAAATAGATAGATAGATAGATAGATAGATAGATAGATAGATAGATAGATAGATAGATAGATAGATAGATGAAATGTAAAAGAAATGAATTTTTAAATAAACAAACAGGAAATGTAAAATGCATATGAATGAATTTATAAATAGACACAGACAGACAGATACAGGAAATGTAAAATAAATGAATGTACGAATGAATTTATAAATGATAGATAGATAGATAGATAGATAGATAGATAGATAGATAGATAGATAGATAGATAGATAGATAGATGAAATGTAAAAGAAATGAATTTTTAAATAAACAAACAAACAGGAAATGTAAAATAAATGAATTTATGAATGAATGTATAAATGATAGATAGATAGATAGATAGATAGATAGATAGATAGATAGATAGATAGATAGATAGATGAAATGTAAAAGAAATGAATTTTTAAATAAACAGGAAAAGTAAAATAAATATGAATGAATTTATAAATAGACAGACAGACAGACAGACAGACAGACAGATTCAGGAAATGTAAAAAAAATGAATTTTTAAATAAACAGAAAATGTAAAATAAATGAATTTATTAATGAATTTATAAGAGATAGATAGATAGATAGATAGATAGATAGATAGAAACAAAAAATGTAAAATAAATGAATTTTTGAATAAAAAAACAAACAGAAACAGGAAATGTAAAATAAACGAATTTTTAAATAAATAAATAGAAACAGGAAATGTAAAAGAAATGAATTTTTGAATGAATGAATGAATGAATGTTGTAGTTTAAAGAAAGCTCTCTGAGTAAGATCCGTTAGTAATCCCGCCTCTCAAATTCAAACATCTCTTCTGCAAATGGCGTCACGTATTTCTGCCCTTCTGCCATAAATCGGCAGTCACGTATTTTTGGCGTCTCTGTTTGACGCAAACGATTGGATGGGAAGAAACATTTATGATGTCTTTCCCTTTGCAATTGACCGACGGGGATTTTATCAGTGCCGACGGTGTTCAAGGGATGCTCCAGATGTTTTGGGATTATTATGGTCGGTCACACTGTCAGCCAGAGGTTCAGACTGGATTTGGCCTTTTTATCCAGCCCTTTCCGGGATCCTGGGAGAGGCAGATGTGGATGTTTGATGGTCCTCAATTTGTGACCAGAACCGAGCCCCAGATTTCTGTTGCTAAGCGAGACGTTTGTTAAGTGAGCTTGGGCCCATTTTACGACCGCTCTTGCCACAATTGTTGAGTGAATCGGTCCAGTTGTTAAGTAAGTCACACAGTTGTTAAGTGAATCTGACTTCGCTTGTCAGAAGCTCGCAAGAGGGGAATCACGTGACCCCAGGGGACGCTGCAACCGTCATAAATACGAGTCGGTTGCCAAACGTCCGAATTTTGATCACATGACCACGGGGAGGCTGCGACGGTCATAAGTGTGAAAAATGGTCCTAAGTCAGGTTTTTTCAGTGCCTTTGTAACTCTGAACGGTCATTAAACAAATTGTTGTAAGTCAAGGACTACCTGTGTTATATGTTGGTTGTTGTTTAGTTGTTGTGGAATGCCTCAGCTTGCGTTTTGTGTTGTGTTGTGTTTTGCATTGTAT
>NW_015397789.1:0-7230 GCF_001527695.2 Protobothrops mucrosquamatus
AATGTATGATTCCAAAAAGCAACCTTTAGAGATAGCGATGGGACAGTAGAAGATTTGTCTTCAAAAAGCTGATCAAAAAGATGGATAGCATAAATAAATAAATCTGTTTCTAAGATATTTGGGAGACAGTAGATATTTTGCAAAACTAGCCAAATCTCTTAAAAAGATAAAATTATCACATGCTCACATTAAGTAATATATAAATGGGAATGTATATCTTATATTCAAAATGTACTGATTCTAATCTGAAATTTAACTATGATAAACTGAAGATTTTTCTCCAGCAGACAAAATATGGAAAATTCTGAATTGGAATGTTCTATAGGATGTAATAGTCTATAACAGTGGTCCCCAACCTTTGTGGCTTGGCGGCTGACTGGGGGAAAGGAGAGGGGAACTGGGCCACACAAGACCACAGGCTGGCATACAAGCACATACATACAGCTCAACTTGTGCGAGTGGTGGGCTGGTGTATACACGTGCAAGTGTGCATATGTGTGCTGGCTCCCCACTCGTGCAGCCTGGTTTCGAATAGGCCACGGCTCAATAGTGGGCTACGGCCTGGGGGTTGGGAATCCCTGATCTATAAGGTGTAATGGTTAAATTGTTGGAAATAGGAATGAGCAAATCTAGATTTAACACTATTCTTAACCATTGTATGACTTTGGGCCAGTCACTCGCTCTCAATCCATTTTACCTTATGGGGCTGCTGATAGGATAAAATAGTGATACTCATGTAATCTGACTTGATCTTGGGAAAAAGATCATATGAATACTAACTGTAACAAATATATAAATAGTATCAGAATATTCCATATATATACATACACATACACATACACATACACATGCACACGCACACACACACATATATGTATGTATGTATGTATGTATGTATGTATGTATGTATGTATGTATTATACATGAAAGAGTAAACCTCTGATCCTGGTGACCAACCCAGATTGGATCTTGCTATATAAATAATATTTTAAAACAGTTGAAAGGAAAAATGTCAAGCAATGACCAGACAGTTAATGTCTGCATATGGCTGGTGGAATTATCACAATTTGTTTTCCAACAAATAAATAATCTTTATTAGTTCAGCTTTGGTTTTTTCTGAATATTTTTGGACTGCAGTCATTACTGACTTGTGTTATTGATTTTACTTATGTAATCTATGTTAAGATATTATATTTTTAATGCTTCTGCTTATTATTTGTTCTGGATAAAAGAATGGATGTTGTTGAGAAACAAGCTACTTTTAAAGTTAAAAGGTATGGATATTTATGGTAATATAAAGTTTATGTGAATTTTAAAAATCATTTCATTAGACATGCCCTATTGAGAATATGGAATGGATACACTGGAATGTCACTAAAAAAAATAGAATTACATAACCCTGCTTAAATGAATAACCAGTTCATCCAGAAGATTAATATCCTGTGATCTGTATACTAATGGCAACTTGGGTGACTCATATCTTCCTTCCTCTATCAAATGCAATTTTGGTTTGTTTTAGTTAATCTAATTATCCTCTTTTTCCAATTCATTGTTTTATCTTCCTCTTTTATCTATTCTTTTTTGATTTTCTTGCAAAGTTTTAGACTGCATACTTTAAAAATAAAAAAAAAACTAACAATATTTACATAACTGGAAATTAAGCAAGGAGAGAAGCAACCTAAAACTAAGGAGAAACTTCCGGACAGTTAGAACAATTAACCAGTGGAACAACCTGCCTCCAGAAGCGGTGAATGCTCCAACACTGGAAGTTTTTAAGAAGAGACTGGACAGCCATCTGTCCGAAATGGTATAGGGTTTCCTGCCTGAGCAGGGGGTTGGACTAGATGACCTCCAAGGTCCCTTCCAACTTTACTATTATTGTTGTTGTTGTTGTTGTTGTTGTTGTTGTTATTATTATTATTATTATTATTATTATTATTATTATTATTAACTCCATTACTATTTTTTGTAACTGGGCAAATAGTCCTTTGCTGAATGTTGGGTTGTCAATTGGACCTAGCAGTTGATTGTTAAATGGTACATAGGGGGAGGAAGGAGGAGAACAATCTATTTTTCTTGTGGGTATAAAATTAAATATATATTTTTATCATTTGCATCTTCAGAAAACAAAATGTTTCTGCAAAGTTTTAGAATCAGTGCTCTCAGAATTTGTAAGTTTTGTTATAGTGAAGAGCACAGGAGTATTTTGCCATCTGGTGGTTGCTTGCAGCATATAATTAACTGTATTTTAACAATCTATTATTAGTTGTGAATAGCAAATAATAAAAAATATAAGAAAATTCTGCAGCATTTTATAGATAATATATTTTAATAAATTACAGTTCATTTCATCAGATAAAATGGGTATAGTGCTATGGATATTACATATACAACTGTTGTTTGGAATACAGGTCAGATATTGGGAATGGTAGAAAGAGACATATATGAGTTATCTTAAATAACAAATGTCTATTGAATAGTAATATAGTGTGTAATATGACATTCTTGCATTAATGGTGTAATTAGCATGCATTGTTTGAAGGCATTTAGTCCTATGGCTAATTCATATGCCATATGGTTTAATTTCCTGACAAATTCACTACTTCATGATGAAATCTATCTTTGTAAGTCTTTTCTAGAAGTGCAAGTTTGTAGTCACTTGAGGTCAGTGACAGAAATTAAAATTAAAATGTTCTTCCAATTCCATTTGGCTAGTTATGATGTCTACTGTAATTTATGTTCATTTATTTTATTGCGTATTTTATGTCACATAGTTGCAGTGTTTTTTCAGTGTAATATGTATTGCTGATTGCATATTAAAGGATGCAAATATATGTTAATTGATGTTTTATAAATAATAATAATAAAATAATAATAATAATAATAATAATAATAATAATAATAATAATAATAATAATAATAATAATAATAATGAGGAGGAGGAGGAGGAGGAGGAGGAGGAAGCATGTCCACTTTTGAAATGCAGCTTTTACCACTTTGTAAAAACTAGTTCTAGCAGATTTTATGCATTCCTGCCCTGGAACATGCTATAATTTGTTTCATTCTCTATTTGATTTAATGTACACTTAAATAAATATACTAAACATGATTATACTGTTTGTATGTAATAATATATTCCTTAATTTTACAAAACTGTAATATTACAATTTTGCAATAACTTTGGGAAGGATTGTGAGTCCAGGTACAAACTTTTCACTCCCTTCAGACTAGAATTTATCCTAGCATTAACTTACATCCTTCCATCTTTCTTGATGTCTTTTATCTCTGAAGTTCTAGGGACTAGTTCAGATATGACAAATCTAAGAAACTATGCCTTATGAAACTGAGCATTGTACCCATCATCATCATCATGATCATCACATTACTACTACTACTACTACTACTACTACTACTACTACTACTACTACTACTACTACTATTATTATTATTATTATTATTATTATTATTATTATTATTATTATTATTATTATTATTATTATTATTTTAGTTCAGAGGGAAGGCACCTATCGTTCTGCATAGGTCCCTGCATTTATTGTCCAAAAGCCCTCCAGAATGAATGTGGCCAACATTTTGTCCCCTTTCAAGGAGATTTTAAGGGCATCAAGTATGTTTTAAGCCTTGCAGAGATTTAAGGCAAAAAAACTTTTTACAGAGACTGAATCCCGCCCCTCACAAAAAATCAGCTTAAACTCCAGCTTGTATGTAAGTGTGTGTGTTTGTGTGTCTATGTATGTGTATGCAGCCATACCCAATTAAATGGCATCACTTTCCTAGCCTTAGTAAAGCATGTTGTAAAGTATAGTCTCAGATTGGAAAAGATTGTTCCACCTTGTCTTCAACATTTAAACCATAGTTTCCTGCTTTGATGTTTTTTTATTGATAATTAGAAAATAGATTATTTTTTCATTAGGGACACAGTGGAAAACTATGTCTTATAAAATGCCAGAAATATGGATCTGCTTTATAGAAAAAAGGAAAAGGAAATAGTATGCAGTGCTGTGTTATGCTCAAATTTATTAGATCAAGGGTATGTCTCAAAACAACACAGTAACAGTAATAATTTACTTCCCTGTATCAGAACCATTGACTTTTTAGGCTCTTACAACAAGATAAACCATGTCTTTGTAACACTGAATAATTCGTCATGTGGCCAGAAGGGACCATTTCAGATTTAATTGCAGGAATCTCAAATGAAAATGACAGATTCAAGTGATCTGCCTCTGTTTAAGATTCTGAGCTATAGCACTGCTAACTCAATCTTGGCTAGACAAAGATGCTTGCCATACTTTTTGAAAGAACAGCCATAGAAATGTAGTTGCAGCAGAGGCTTTGTATACGGAAAATCCTAGTTCAATGTTTGACTTCCCCAGATATCACTGGAAAAACTCTTCCCTGGAATATTCAACAGCCATTACCCATCAACGACAACAACACAAATGTGGACTGTTAATTGGTTTAAGTATAACTCTTTATTTGACAAAAATGAAAGGTCCTAGATCTTAAACAAATAATGGAGATTTTGAGAGCATGGTTAGAAAATGGCTACTGTGGTGGGCATGATACAGGCATCAGGTAGAAGGAAAAGAAGGCATTTTGTTCCCTTTTATGAAGGATGGATTCTATTTTCTTTTTCCCTTCAATTTACTTCTGGGCAGGAAAGCACACTTCCTGAGCTTCAACCACAATTATTTTTATTTTCTAGGAACATCTTTGCAAACCAAAAACCTTCCTGGAAAGAAATGTAATATTTGAGGACAGCATTTTTGTTTTGCATCATGCTGGTGCTATTAGAATAAATAAATAAAAGTTGTGGGATTTTTATATTTATTTATTTTTTAATCCAATCACATTTGAAGCCTGACAATGCCAAACAATGCATCTGTGGGTATATTTGTACCAGCCAACCTTACGCTGGGGACTCAGGTCTTATGCTTTCTTTTCTGGGGTTCTTAGTGTTTCTGTATCATACAAACTGAGCTGAAATAAAACTAAACAAGCTTCAGACTTTATTCTACATGTCATATTCTTGTTTTTCATTTTTTTCTGCTTTTCCATCAGTTTATGGTTCTGCTTCCAATCAGCACATTATCTATCAGATATCATGCTCCTGCTTCAGTACTCATAATGAGGAAAAGATAACTATCTTTTTATTAATAACAAAAATGGTTGTGCATAGCTTTATTATTATTTTTTGTAGAAGACAGAGTAAAAGAAAGAAAGTAATTGGATTGTTTTCTCTCATTCTGTTCAGTGAAGCATTTGGGATGCCATAAGTAGCTTCTTGATTCCCCCCCTCTTTTTTTTCTTATTTGCTGCTTTCTCTAGCCTTCCTTTGAAGGATCAGACAAACATCACAGAGAATGGCCTAATGATAATCAATGTCAGAATCCTATTCCCTCCACCCCATATGTACAGACAACTGCCTTTTAATAGGAATTTCAGTTCTTGTTATATCTTTTATTTTGCCATGTTCTTAGCCAGCTTAAGATGTCTTAGGGAAAGAAAGCATTATGTAATATGTGTGTGTGTGTGTATACACACATACACACATACATGCACAGCCCAGAGGCTACCATATGAGGACAAACCTTCAAAGCTTGCTTGGAGGTGGGAGATATTTCTAATATAATCTACTAGATCCCCTGACTTGATTGTCCCTGTGACAATGTAGGAGAGATTGCAAGCTAACCACCAGATTGCAAGAACACGTAAGCAGTCAGACAAGGAGAGCCGAACACATTGGTAGCCTCACATTGCAATGAACAAGGACATACATTCAATTTCACAGCTACTAAGATTGTTGGCCATGCAGGTACAAAGATAGCCAGGGAAATTATTGAAGCTGGGAAGCAGGCTCCTTGTCAGTTAACAAGAGTGCTGATTTACCACCATCTTATCAGGTACTTAGGAACCGAGGGCTTGGCAGCACAAGGAAATAACAGCCAATCACCAGTCATCAACATATCAATCAACCAATAGGAAGGCACCACATAAATATGACTCACAGAATAACCCAAAGCACATATTCCAGTAGAGAGAACTTCCCTGAAGATGGGCTCCAGCACGAGTCCAAAAGCTTAGAAGAGTAACCCTCTGGTGACTGACCCAGATTTGATCTTGCAGTATATTATGCAATTAAAGTACAGCGAGATTTATACAGTATTGATTAGATTATTAACACTAAAGTTTAAATACCTTAAACTTTAAAAAACAAAAAAAAGTGATTTAACAAAAAGTGCAAGATAGATGACAGAATATCCAAATAAAAAAAATACTTTGAAAACTCTTTAAAAAATAACTTTGTAGTTCTTGGAACTCTCTGTCCCTCTAGGTAACATCATCAATGCATTATTTTCTTTAAATAAAAAAAGATATATCAATGTTAAATATGATATTTGAAATGTTACTGTTGATAAGCACAAAGTTGTTTTATTTTTACATTGTAGGTTCCTTATATAAATTCCTCTGTGAGAATTTATCCAATCATTACTATTTTCACATAAATATCCTGTACCTCATGTATATTAAAATGAGACAGGCAGTCATTAAATCATATATGTTTAATCTCAAGGTTAATTTTGGTCCATTAAAATTATACTTCTTAATTGAAATTTTTCACAGTATGATTATGACTTAGTTTCTCATATTTTTTAAAAAAAGAAATTAAATTTATTTACAGTTGATTTTCCCATAGCTACATTTACCATACCAGTGAGCATATTTTAGACTTTTCTTATACAGTTCTTCTACATAAATAAAGGAATGCCACTGTGTATGTTAGTTTATACCTTTAAGTTTCATTAGCTCTACACTAATAATTCCTTTAAAGGCCCAGCCACACTTTATTTTTAAAATAACAATTGCCTAGGAACCCAAGTTAGTTTCTTCCCTTCTTCCCTAAAATACTTAATTTTAAGGTAAAGGAAGATTCAGCTTTCCTTTAATTTGAAAGCAACACTTACACACATCTTTTACCATTCATCATTTCAGAGGAAAAGAAAATGTACAAGCTGTTTTTACCTTTAAAGCAATTACTGGGAGCCATGATTCTCTTATCTTGTCCTGCTTGCTCACTCATTCAGAGCACTTTTTTATGGTGCTGTTTACTCAAGGTATCCTAGAATGGCTTTTGTGTGATTAGCAAAGAGAAGATTGGTCTAGACCAGGGGTAGTCAACCTTGGCTCTTTTATGACTCGTGGACTTCAATT
>NW_015397790.1:0-1348 GCF_001527695.2 Protobothrops mucrosquamatus
GGTGGAGGAGGGAGAAGGAAGAGGAGGAGGAGGAAGAGGAGGAGGTGGTGGAGGAGGGAGAAGGAAGAGGAGGAAGAGGAAGAGGAAAAGGAAGAGGAGGAGGAGGATTTGACTGAGGTAATATGCGGTGCTGATGGGATGGCCGTCTTCAAGGCTTTTAAGGTAAAAGGGAAGATGGTCAAGAATAGCAGGAATTAGGACCAGCCGTACTAAACAGAGTCAGTTTGGTCCAGTGATTAAGGCACCAGGCTACAAACAGGGAGACGGTGAGTTCTAGTTCTGCCTTCAGGATCAAAGCCAGCTGAGTGACTTTGAGCCAATCACCAGTTCTAGTCCTGTCATAGCCACAAAAGCCACCTGGGTGACTTTGGGCCCATCAGCAGAAGGCTGTGAGTTCTAGTCCCATTTTAGGCATGAAAGATGACTGGGTGACTTTGGGCCAATCACCAGGAAATAGTGAGTTTTAGTTCTGCCTTAAGCATGAAGGCCGACTGGGTGACTTTGGGCCAATCACCAGGAGACTGTGAGTTCTAGTCCCACCTTAGGCATGAAAGTCGGCTGGGTGATTTGGGGCCAATCACCAGGAGATGGTGAATTCTAGTCCCACTTTAGGCATGAAAGCCAGCTGGGTGACTTTGGGCCAATCACCAGGAGACTGTGAGTTCTAGTCCTGCCTTAGGCATGAAAGCCGTCTGGATGGCTTTCAGCCAATCATCAGGAGACAGTGAGTTCTAGTTCCACATTAGGCATGAAAGCCAGCTGGGTTTCTTGGGGCCAATCCCCAGGAGAGTTCTAGTCCCGCCTTAGGCATGAAAGCTGGCTGAGTGACTTTGGGTCAATTACAGGAGACCCTGAGTTCTAGTCCTGCCTTAGTAAGGAAAGCCAGCTGGGTGACTTTGGGCCAGTCGTTCTCTCTCAGCCCAACCCACCTCACAGGGTTGTTTTTGTGGGGAAAATAGGAGGGGGGAGGTGTTTGGGATATGCTCACCGCCTTGAGATATTTGTAAAAATAACAAAGGGACGTAAATAAATAAGTAAATGTAAATAAAAACGACAACTTCTCAGATTTCATTCAGTAAGAATGAAAAAGGTCCTGATCCGAGAAAGAGTGGGAAACATTCCCTGGATGGGTTGCAGATTTTATTTTTATTTTTAATCTCTGGAGGTTTGAATATTTTCATTTATTAGACGCAGGGGTCCTCAACCTTGACAACTTTAAGACGTGGGGACTTCAACTCCCAGAATTCCTCAGCCAGCCACGCTGAGGAGAAAGGGAGAGGTTTCCATGCTGAGCCATGATGGCTCAGGAATTCTGGGAGTTGAAGTCCACGAGTCATGAGGGGGCCAT
>NW_015397790.1:4896-7229 GCF_001527695.2 Protobothrops mucrosquamatus
CACGCCCTGCAGCATCAACTGTGCACGATGGGGTGTGAGGGCAGTCTTGTCTATGCTGCCTGGCTGCCATATCCTTGGCTGCGCTGCTCCGTGTGGGGAGCGACTCTCCTCCAGGGGGGCTGCTGGTGAGGAGGGGGTCGTGGGGGGAGGCAAGGCTGGGGCAACGGCACGTGTGCCCACAGAGAGGGCTCCGAGTGCCGCTTCTGGCACCCGTGCCATAGGTTCGCCACCACTGTCCTATACCATCTCAGACAAGTGACTGTCCAGTCTCTTCTTAAAAATCTCCAGTGATGGAGCGCCCACGATTTCTGGAGGCAAGCTGTTCCACTGGTTGATTGTCCTCACTGTCAGGAAGTGTCTCCTTAACTCCAGGTTGCTTCTCTCTTTAATCAGTTTCCAACCATTGTTTCTTGTCCTGCCTTCTGGTGCTTTGGTGAATAACATGACCCCCTCTGCCTTGTGGCAGCCCCTCAGATACTGGAGTACTGCTATCATGTCTCCCCTGTTTCTTCTTTTCTTTCGACTAGCCAAACCCAAGTCCTGCAGCTGTTCTTCGTATGTTTTAGTCTCCAGGCCTTGGACCCTCTTACTTGCTCTTCTCTGAACTTTTTCCAAACTCTCAACGTCTTTTTTGTGATAGGGTGACCAAAATTGGCTGCAGTGTTCCAGGTGTGGTCTCGCTAGGGTTTTATAAAGCGGTACTAATACTTTGCGTGATCTTGATTCTATGCCTCTGTTTATACAACCCAGGATTACAATAGTTTTTTTTTGGCTGCTGCTGCACACGGCTGACTCATGGTCAAGTGATCGTCCACTAGGACTCCAAGGTCCCTCTCACAGTTGTTGTTTTTGAGCCAGGCCTTGCCCAATCTGTACTTGTACCTTTGATTTTTCCTGCCTAAATGTAAGACTTTGCTTTTCTCCACATTGAAACTCATTTTGTTGGAGAGGGCCCATTGTTCAAGGCGAGCTTTGACTCTACAGGTGTCCTTTCTCAGCCTGAGACCCAAAGCTGCTGAAGGATTGTTTTGGCAAACTAAAGCCTGTTCTCATAATAATTACTAGCTGTATTGGACAATGTGACCTGCACTGTTAGAGAGAGATGGGAAAAATTTCATTCTTTTAATTAACTGCTTCCCACCATTTCTTTAGAGCTGGCTTCCCTTTGACCCTATCAGGTGGATTCTGCTCAATGGAAGTAATCATTAGACGTTTGTAATGGCTCTGATGTTTTGCTTGGTCGGGCTTTTCGGGGGGGGGATTGACAGTGCCTGTAATAAGGGAATTTCCACCTAGGACAACCATTTGTCTGAAACGGTATAGGATTTCCTGCCTGAGCAGGGGGTTGGACTAGAAGACCTCCAAGGTCCCTTCCAACTCTGTTATTCTATTCTGTTCTGTTCTTTTCTGTTCTACTCTACGCTACTCCTATTCTACTCCTATTTTATTCCATTCCATATTTTCTATTCTATTCTATTCCATTCCATTCCATATTTTCTATTCTATTCTATTCCATTCTATTCCATTCCATTCCATATTTTCTATTCTATTCTATTCTATTCTATTCGATTTGATTCGATTCGATTCGATTTCATTCCATATTTTCTATTCTATTCTACTCTATTCTATTCTATTCTATTCTATTCTATTCTATTCTATTCTATTCTATTCTATTCTATTCTATTCCACTCCATATTTTCTATTCTATTCTATTCTATTCCATTCCATTCCATTCCATTCTATATTTTCTATTCTATTCTATTCTATTCTATTCTATTCTATTCCATTCCATATTTTCTATTCTATTCTATTCCATTCCATATTTTCTATTCTATTCTATTCTATTCCATTCCATTCCATTCCATTCAATTCTATATTTTCTATTCTATTCTATTCTATTCCATTCCATATTTTCTATTTCATTCTATTTCATTCCATTCCATTCCATTCCATATTTTCTATTCTATTCTATTCTATTCTATTCTATTCTATTCTATTCTATTCTATTCCATTCCATTCCATTCCATATTTTCTTTTCTATTCTATTCTATTCTATTCTATTCCATTCCATTCCATTCCATTCCATATTTTCTATTCTATTCTACTCTATTCTATTCTATTCTATTCTATTCTATTCCACTCCATATTTTCTATTCTATTCTATTCTATTCCATTCCATTCCATTCCATTCTATATTTTCTATTCTATTCTATTCTATTCTATTCTATTCTATTCTATTCTATTCCATATTTTCTATTCTATTCTATTCCATTCCATATTTTCTATTCTATTCTATTCTATTCTATTCCATTCCATTCCATTCCATTCCATTC
>NW_015397791.1:0-1228 GCF_001527695.2 Protobothrops mucrosquamatus
AGGGACCCAAGGCACCACACCTATTTGCACCACTCAGGTGACCCTGAGGACACAGATAAATCTCCAAGTGGCCTCAACGACCCTCTAGAAGAATGCAAATGACCAGCTGTCTGCAAGGAGTATAAATCCTCCCATTCCCCACCATCCAGAGCGAGCTGAAGAAGCCTCTTGGAGGAGAAGTGAAATGTCTTCAAAAAAACCCCCCTAGAACAGACATGTCAAACACAAGGCCCAGGGGCCAGATGCAGCCCACAAAGTGGTTTCATGTGGCCCGCGAAGCCATCCTGGAAACAGTGAGGGAGCGGCCCCCGCTGCCTTGGCCCTGGCCCAGGCCGGCCAGGAGCCAATGTACAATTTTGTGGTGGCCATCTATGCTGAAACACATTCAGTCTTAGCTCCACAAGGCCGTCTGGAAACAGCGAGGAACCAGCCCCTGCCGTGTCAGCCCTACCCACTGGGTGCACGCTGGGGAGGTGTCACCCTTTGTGAGGAATGAAGAAATGGACCATGCCTTGGCGCTTGCCCCGGTCCCACCCCCTTCTGCCAGAGACCCTCAGATCTCTCCCACTCCTGCCCAGGACCCCACAGGCACCCTTGATGCGAACGATGTAGAGCTGGCCATGCCCACTCAGTAGGCCACACCCACTCCATCCACGCCCACCCAGTAGGCCGCACTGTTGTGATTCCGTGCCAGCCTGTGTTCCCAACAGCTGAGTCTGAGGAATCTGAGGAGGAGGTGGAGGAGGCCTTTGAGGGGCCGTCAGGGTCAGAGGGAGGCTCTGATGAATTACAGGACTCACGGCTTGATGAAGAGCCTGGCCCCTCCAGTCGTGTTTCTGATGAAGCTCAGCTAGTGTGAGGAGCATGAGTCAGATTCGGAAGGCTGGATGTGCTAATTGATGCTCGCAGATGTCGTCAATTAGCGAGAGAAAAACAACAGCAGTCAATGCGACAACTCCAAAGTAAAAGGAGAAGGCAATGAGAGGCAACGCCCTGGGACTGCTGTATAAAAAGGGGAGGTGTGGGCGGTGCTGGTTGCTGAAGGCAACCGTTTGCAAAGTGCTTCTTGGAATCCTGGTCTGTTCATCTTGTTTGCAACGTGTTCCTGTGGACTATTTCCTTCCTTTGGACTTGAGTTTTGCTGTTTGTGTTTTGGACTTATTGACAGGTTTGTCACCCAAATAAAAGGGATTTTGTTTTGTTTTAAAGTCTCCAGCCTATTGTATCA
>NW_015397791.1:1425-6545 GCF_001527695.2 Protobothrops mucrosquamatus
ATGACTTTCCCAAATGGCCAGAGAAAGTATCCAGCAAGCTTCCAGCAGAGTTTTCCTAAAATCAGGAAGAAAAAGTCATAGATCTTTCTGCTTGGATGGAGAATCACCTGCACACACGTGGACACACCTGCCTCCACCTTCCTCCTGACCCATGGAGACCTGATCTCTCCCCCCCCTCCATTCTCCAGGGATACTTGGCGTCCACATCCTCACCGTAGGGAGCTCCCAGCACGGTGAGGAACATCAGAAGGGAGACCGCGGTGTAGAGTAGGGAGAGCCACCATCCAAAGAAGAGAAGGTAGAAGATGTTGCCACAGGTCAGCATGGAACCTGGAGAGGACACGACCACAGAGGAGGACCTCAAATCAATTTTGGACGCCACCTGTCCTTCAAGATCTTGTGAATGTTGACTTTACTCCTAACATTTGCCCTGCGCAGCTTCATAACCCAAGTAGTAGACCATCCTACTAGTCTGTGTTAAGGCCACAACCTGGAGAAAACCAGCTTCCACCTAGTCTTCACTACAGGCAGTCCTCAACTGACAACTCCAAGGGGGATCAGGTTGCCCGTTGATAAGCAAGACGGTTGTTAAATGAGGAGCACCCACTTTTAGGACCTGGTTTCCCGCGCTTGTTCAGGGAATCTGCTGGCGTTCGCAAGGCCCCGAGACTCATCCAATTGTAAATACAGACCAGTTGCCAAGCGCCTGGATTTTGACCACGCGACTCCGGGGATGCGGCAACGGTCGTGTGAAGACAGGCTAGGTGTCACTTTTTTCAGGGCTGTTGTAACTTCAAATGGCCACTAAACAAACGGTTGAAAGTTGAGGACGACGGCATTTGAGGGGGAAACGGCCGAAGAATGTGATTCTTCCTTCCCCTTCTGGGAATTCAAGCTTCGTTTCTCAACCTGATTAACTTTAAGGCACCTGGACTTCAATTCTGGGAGTTGAAGTCCAGACATCTTAAAGTGACCAAGATTGAAAAATTTTCATTTAGAGGCATCTGATTGGTTGTTAGGAGAAATACTGCATTAAGATGAACTGTAGCTTTCCATTCAAGGCTGTTCAGAGGGTCTAATCCTAGAATAGCAGGAGAAGATGGCCTGGGCTTTACCTGTTGGACTTTTGACGATAGTCAGATCCGAGTAGAGCTCTTTGACAATTTCTGAACGGTCCTCCCAGGGCCGAGCCGTAACGTGACTCTTCCATTTCTTAAAGCCAAACTGTGTGAAGAAGAAGAAGCACGGACGTGTAAATTAAAACGACTTTACTAAGGAATGCCAAAAGAGATTTCTGTTTATACTTTTGGTCAGGCACACACCTCCATTTTCTTCCTTTTTTCCCAAAGCTGCTTGGGAAAAAAAAAACAGAAAAAACCCCTGCTTTTTCCTGCCAATTTTTCCAGACCCAGGCCTCCCAATCTCTACTGATCACAGCTGAGTCCAAAATTTCCAAGCGAGACAGTTGATAAGTGAATATTGCCTCATTTTTCAACCTTTCTTCTCACGGTGGTTAAGTGAATCGCTGCAGTCGCTAAATTAGTCACACGGTTGTTAGTGAATCTGGCTTGCCCCATTGTCTTTGCTTGTCAGATGGTCGCTAAAGGGCCGGTCTTTCGTCCACCAGTTTGGAGGGCTACCCTGGATCAAGCAGGGATCCCCTCCTTGCTGGTCGCCCCTACAGGGTGACTTACGACCCTTTCCAGGGTCCCCCAGCGATGCGAAACTGGATGTGGAAGACGGAGCTCGCCTTCCACACGTCTATGGCGGCTGCGTCGGCAAACCAAAAGTCCAGACGGTCCCCAAAGGGGATCACACGACTCCAGGACACTGCAAACCATCATAAGTATGAACCAATGGCCAAGCGTCCGAATTTTGATCATGAGTCTGTGGGGGATGCTACAACGGTCGTGTAGAAAGTGGTCATAAGTGAGTTGTCCCCCTTTTAAGACCTTTTCTGCCACAGTTGTGAAGTGAATCACTGCAGTTGTTAAGCTAGTCACACGGTTGTTGCTTGTCAGAAGGTTGCCAAAGGGGATCTTGTGACTCCGGGACACTGCAAACCGTCATGAATATGAACCAGGCGCCAAGGGGATTTTGCCGTGGTCATAAGTCTGAAAACTGGTCTGAAGTCCCTTTTTTTTTTAGTGCCGTTGTAACTTCGAAACGTTCACTCAATGAAGTTTGTAAGTCGAAAACTACCTGTAAAAAAAAATCTTCCTTTCCCCAGGACTATTGCTAAGATGGCAACCATGTCCCCCTCACCCGCTGCCACCCCCAAACTCTGTTCTTCCCCTATGGAGATGCTCAGACCTCCGGGTCAATGATTGCCCCAAAGGTGTTTTTTCAAGAGGCAACTGGACTTTCTTGTTTTTCTTTGAAGACGTTTCGCTTCTCATCCCAGAAGCTTCCTCAGCTCCGACTGGATGGTGAGGAATGGGAGGATTTATACTCCTTGCAGACAGCTGGTCATTTGCATTCTTTTAGAGGGTCGTTGAGGCCACTTGGAGGCTTGTCTGTGTCCTCAGGGTCACCTGAGTGGTGCAAATGGGTGTGGAGCCTTTTTGGAACTGCTGAAAGGGTTGGAACACCCATTTGCACCACTCAGGTAACCCTGAGGACACAGACAAACCTCCAAGTGGCCTCAACAACTCTCTAAAAGGATGCAAATGACCAGCTGTTTGCAAGGAGTATAAATCCTTCCGTTCCCCACCATCCAGTCGGAGCTGAGGAAGCTTCTGGGATGAGAAGCAAAATGTCTTCAAAGGTAAAAAAAGGAGGTCCAGCTGCCTCCTGAAAGAGGTACCTTTGGGTCTGCTCCTCCTCCTCCTCCTTCCCCAACCCAGGCAGACCTTCGTACTGTGACCTTGTAATTGTTGGAGAGACGGTGGGCTTCCACCTCGTTCTCGGCCGTCAGGGTCATCTTTTGCAGGCAGCCCTCGCACGTCTGACCGTCCTCGGAGTGATGCAGGCAGCAGCCTGGGCTGGAGACCACTAGGTAGAGAAGAGAGGGAGGCAAGAAGCTGGTGGAGACCTTGGCCTGCTGCCCCACCCCCCCCGAATTCTTTCCAGCAAGGAGCAGCTTTTGCTAAACCACGGTTTAATCTGCCAAGATGGATTTTAAATCATGGCAAGCCATGAAGTACAGGAAGTATGATATAGGGTTTCCTGCCTGAGCAGGGGGTTGGACTAGACGACCTCCAAGGTCCCTTCCAACTTTATTATTATTATTATTATTATTATTATTATTATTATTATTATTATTATTATTATTATTATTATTATTATTATTATTGATGATCATCGCACAGTCAGCCAGATGTTCAGACTGGATTTGGCATTTTGTCTACCTATCGAGTCCTTACCATATTATTATTATTATTATTATTATTATTATTATTATTATTATTATTATTATTATTATTATTATTATTATTATTATTATTATTATTATTATTATTATTATTGCTCAAATTCTTCCTAAAATGCATTTAACTGCTGTGGACAATTGGATTTGCAAGCCCGGTTTTACATTATAAAGTTCCCTTGTTTTCACACTTCACTACAGTCTATTCCTGTTCTCCGCCTGAATTTAAATTATGGCTTTAGAACAGAATAAGAGCTGGGAGGGACCTTGGAGGTCTTCTAGTCCAGCCCCCTGCTCAAGCAGGAGACCCTATTCCAGTCAGGACAAATGGCTGTCCAATCTTTTCTTAAATATCTCCAACGATGGAGTGCCCACGATTTCCGGTGGCAAGCTGTTCCACTGGTTAATTGCCCTCCCTGTCAGGAAATTTCTCCTTAATTCCAGGTTGCTTCTCTCTTTGTTCAGTTTCCAACCATTGTTTCTCGTCCTGCCCTCTGGTGCTTTGGAGAATAATATGAGCCCTACTTCTTTGTGGCAGCCCCTCAAATACTGGAGTACTGCTATCAAGTCACCTCTATTTCTTCTTTTCTTTAGACCCAAGTCCCGCAGCCATTCTTCGTATGTTTTAGTCTCCAATCCCCTTAATCATCTCTGCTGCTCTTCTCTGAATTTTTTTTTCCAAACTCTCAACATCTTTTTTGTAGTATAGTGACCAAAATTGGCTGCAGTATTCCAGGTGTGGACTTGCTAGGGTTTTACAAAGCAGTACTAATACTTTGCGTGCTCTTGATTCTATGCCTCTGTTTATACAACCCAGGATTGTGTTAGCTTTTCTGGCTGCTGCTGCCCACGGCTGCCTCAGGGTCAAGTGATCTCCCCATGGTTCCCAGCCTTGTGAGGTACAGCTAGTTCTCGACTTGCAACTGTTTGCTTAGTGACCGAAGTTAGAAAAAAGTGTCTTTCACACTTACGACCGTCACATGATTGGTTGGCCACTGACTCCTCTTTATGACGGTTTCAGGGTCCCGGGATCCCCTTCTGCGACCTTAATGACCAGCAAAGTCAACGAGGGAAGCCAATTTTGCTTAACAACTGTGTCCCTGACTTAACAACTGCGGTGATTCGCTTAACGACGATGGTGAGAAAGGTCGTAAAGCGAAGCAAAACTCGCCTAACCTCTGTCTCACTTAGCAACACAAATTCTGGGCTGCACTGTGCTCGTACGTCAATGTGATTTCCATCTTCTCCTTGTGTGACGCCTCCAAAGGGAGCGTCCACCGCAGCTGGGACCCCTTTACCTGGCAGGATCCTGGGGGGCAGGATCCCGTGGCTGAGCTGGTGGGACTCCGAAGGCATATCCGCCAGGTCCCCATGGATGTTGTTAATGGCCGCACAGTGTCGGTCGCAGAGGGAGCCTCTCCGGTGAGGGTCACTCCGGTGCTCCAGGTCTTTGGGGAAGTCTGAAAAGCAAGAGGGAGGGGCCGTCAGTTCCAAAGGGGGGATCAATGACCCGGTCAGGGTCCCCACAATATCTGTCTGCAAGGCAAGTGAGGAGAGCAGCAGCGCCAAGCTCTGGAATTTCACACAGTCCTGCGATGTAGACAATATGGCGCCTTCGTTCTTGCTCACCTTCATTCCTTCTTTCCTCCTCCTCCTCCTCCTCTTAACAAACTCCCTTCCCATCCAGCACTGATGATATTACCTAGATGGGTCATGAAACGTCTGCAAGAAAACCACCAAGCTTGGAGAGCAC
>NW_015397791.1:10596-11830 GCF_001527695.2 Protobothrops mucrosquamatus
CCCAGCTCAGAGAGCACCCGGGATCCCACAGTTCAACCCTCAGCTACAAATATTCTATTTGTTACTCCCTTCCTCCTCCTGTGGGCAACACAACAGCAATAATTCTGACGATTAAGGGAACGTCGATGATGACACACCCCTAAACAATACCAAAGCGTGCACACAGGAGCAAGCAGAGCCCACTGGAGCTTGCCAATGTCCATCTTTGGCCATATTCCCAGCCGCCACTGATGTCGGCTGTAGGAAGAGGGCCAGCCACTTCTTCTTAAAAGGTGAGACTTGTTTTTGCAGGTAAGGTGTGAAAACAAAACACGCACGGGGTCTGACGCAGGAGGACCCACACAAAGGCGACCTCATTTGCACACGCCTGCAGCGTGATGCTCCTTTGGGGCTTGGTCACCTTGAGGGAGGGGGAAGGGATCCGTTGGGGGGCTTAGACTGGGTTGTTGGAGGAGGAACGTTATCGAGATTAAGGTCACCTTATCTGGAAAGGTCCCAAACTGCACGTCTGGCTGGAAAAACCCAAAAGCCGGCCTCTCCCTCGGTGAGGTCACTCACAGCTTGGAGTAAGGGCCAGGTGAGAACGTTCTTCCAGGATACACAGCTGAACTGTGGCAAACACATCTGTGTACCAATAAAGGAGAAGGGTCCTTGATGCTCTCTGAGCTGGGTGGCTTTCTTGCAGACGTTACATGACCCAACTAGGGAACATCATCAGTGCTGGAAGGGAGTGGGGTTTGTGGAGTGGAGGAAGAAGAGAAGAAGGAAGGGAAGGGAGGAAGAATAGAATAGAATAGAATAGAATAGAATAGAATAGAATAGAATAGAATAGAATAGAATAGAATAGAATATAGAATATAGAATATAGAATATAGAATAGAATAGAAAGCCGGAAGGGACCTTGGAGGTCTTCTAGTCCAGCCCCTCGCTCAAGCATGAGAATCAAACCATTTCAGAGACGTGAGGAGGAGGAGGAGGAGGAGGAGGAGGAGGAGGAGGAGGAGGAGGAGGATTGTGTGATCTCTGGTGCTCTCTGAGCTTTTTTGTTTTCTCAAAGACATTTCATTACCCATCTACATAATGCCATCAGTGCTAGAAGGGAGTGGGGTTTGCAGAGTGGAAGAGGAGGAAGAAGGAAGAAGGAAGAAGGAAGAAGGAGCAGGAGGAGGAGGAGGAGGAGAAGAAGAAGAAGAAGAAGAAGAAGAAGAAGAAGAAGGAGGAGGAGGAGGAGGAG
>NW_015397791.1:14997-17825 GCF_001527695.2 Protobothrops mucrosquamatus
GGGGGGGAGGAAGAGGAAGAGGAGGGGAAGAGGAGGAATGAAAGGGAGGGGGGAGGAGGAGGAGGAGTGTGGAATCCTGGCTGCTCAGCCCAAGGTGTTAACCCAGTCAGTGTGTTAACAAACTTTCAAGTTGTACTGTAGGTAGAACTTTGCCAGGAGGAGGAGGAGGAGGAGGGGGAGGAGGACTTGGTGCTCCCCAAAGTTGGTTATTTTCTTGCAGACGTTTCATGACCCAACTAGGTAACATCATCAGTGCTAGAAGGGAGGGGGGGTTTGAAGAGAGGAGGAGTAGGAGGTAGAGGAGGAGGAGAAGGGGAAGAAGGAATGAAAGGGGGAAGAGGAGGAAGAGAAGAAGTGTGGGGCCTTTGATGCACTCTGAGCTGGGTGGCTTTCTTGCAGACGTCTCATGACCCAGCTAGGGAACGTCATCAGTGCTAGAAGGGATAGAGTTTTGTGGACAGGAGGAGGAGGACTGGTTTGGCTGCTTTCTTGCAGACGTTGGGCTGAGGAATTCTGGGAGTTGAAGTCCAGAGATCTTAAAGTGGCCAAGGTTGGACACCCCCCCCCCCGCGTTACACATGGCCAGGATCCATCTTTCCTCCCTTACGTTTCCACAGAGGCCAAGATGAACTTCAGTGGAGTTTATTGCAAAAGTTGGGGGGGCATAAACTAGCCAACATTTGGAGGCGGTGACTACTGCTCTGATACATTCCTCCAACAAACCTAGTTTAATTTCTTTCTTTTTTGAAAGGTGAGAACCAGAAGACACAGTCGTGACAGAATCCTCCAAAGATACTCGGTTCTGAAGTTCGGACATTCACGTGACCGACCACCGCATGTCGGTTGCTTAGCAACTGGCCAGCATTTACTGCTGTTTGAAGCACCTGACCACCTTTTACGACATTTTTGCAGGAAACTTCTAATTTTCTTCAAAAATTGCCCCACAGCGTCCAATTGATTTGCATTAACAACCTAATAATAATAATAATAATAATAATCATCATCATCATCATCATCATCATCATCATCATCATCATCTATATAAATAAAAATGTAAATGTTCGTTTGTTCAAAATCTTAAATCTCCGAAAGTTCTTCACCGATTGCTTTGAAATTTTGACACAACGTTGCATTCAAATACGCGCGTGTTTTTATATACCTATATTATATAGATGTCACACCTGTGACAGGTAAAAACATGCTTTTTTAAAAAAACAGCGCCATCTGTTGGACGTAAAAGCAACACACGCTTTTACCAGACTGAGCCACAGCAACGCGTGGCTGGGTACAGCTAGTAATAATAATAAAGTTGGAAGGGACCTTGGAGATCATCTAATCCAACCCCCCCCCCCGGGTTCAGGCAGGAAATTTCTCAATCTGCTTTAATTAACGACTCGAGCAAATTAACGAGAAAAAAAAGGCCAACAATGGAGTCGCCTACCTACCTTATTAGTTACTTGCTTAACGACTGCCGGCATTCGTTTTACGACGGCCGCGCAAGAGATTGCAACCTCAGGTCGGTGCGTGCGGGTGACCCGCTCTACAATCCTCGCGGCCCGACGACCGCAATGGGCAGGCTCCATTTCCGTCGTTAAGTCGAGGACTTTTGAGGCAGAAACTGCGCTGGACGGATGAACACCTTATGTAATAAAACTCGAAAAATTCAAAAGTCGCAGGGGAGCTTATGAACGGCCGAGTCAGCGTCTTAGAAAAAGCGTGTGTAGATAATGGATCGGACAATAGTTCAGTTGATTCCACCCAGATCCCAAATATTTTCAATTTTTATGGCTGTGGCGTATCTCCTAATGCGAATCACAAGAGCCCGGTCATCCCATCTTCCCTTTTAGAAAAGAATTTTAAGCCTTTTTTCAAAAAAACAAAAAAAAAATTGGGGTGAGGCAGGGAGCCGTTCCAGTCCTGGACATGACAGGTAGTTCTCGACGGAGCCCGAATTTTCCATTGCTAAGCGAGAAAGTTAACTGAATTTTGCCCCGTTTTACGACCGTTGCCGCAGTTCTTCAGGGAATCACTGTCGTTAACTTAGTAAGCCGGTTGTTAAGCCAATCCGGCATTCCCCGCTGACTTTACCGGTCAGGTCGCAAAAGGGGAATCACGTGACCCGGGGACGTGGCGACCGTTGTAAATAGGAGTCAGTTGCCCAGCGTCCAAATTTTGATCACGTGACAACTGGGGAATATAAGTGTGGAAAATGGTCGTTAAGTCACTTTTTTCAGTGCCGTTGTAACTTTGAACAGCCACTAAAAAATTGGTCGTTATGTCGAGGACCGCCTGTACTGGTGCTTGCGGACAGCCTCGGAGGATCCCAGTGTTTAGGGCTTGGCCACCTGGAGCTACAGGATGCCTGTTCAAGAGGGCAGCGTACGGGTAGTCCTCTACTTACGACCGTAATGGAGCCTGCCGATCACAGTTAAGTCGTGATGATCTGTCAAGGTATTAATTTAATAGCTAAACAGCTTATGTAATGATGTGATGTAACGTAAGGTGGATGATGCAATGATAGGAATGACTCAGCAGGGTGTTTTCCTTTAAGAGCAAGCAGGGTCTGTGTCCCTTTAAGAGCCTGAGTATAAAAGGGAAGGCTTTTGCCGGAGTCTCTCTCTCTCTCTCTGTTTTCTGCTGTTAACTGCTGTATGTTGGAGTTTGCTGTATTGCCACGTGTATGTATATTGTTCCTGGTGTATGATATTGCAGATAGTGTAATATAAACCACCATTTAATATAGACCACTGTTTACTGTATTTACTCCTGGGTTATCTCAGTGCAATAAGACACGATCTGACATGATCACAACGCGAGACCAACGGAGG
>NW_015397792.1:0-2952 GCF_001527695.2 Protobothrops mucrosquamatus
TTTTTTAAGTTTATATCTTCCTGGTTTATTGGCATTCTCAAAAAATTCTGTTTTGCTCTCTTTATCTGTTCTGCCACTTTTTCTGAGTCTGACAGATTTAATTTATGTTTTATTATGTCCATTTCTATTTTCAAAGTCTTTTTCTGTGGATTTTGTTGTAATTCTGATTCTAACTTTCCAAATTTTCCTTTTAATAGTACATATTGCTGTCTTCTCTGTTTAATTTTCTTTGCCATATACGTTATAGCTATGCCTCTAAAATATGCTTTGGCTGTATCCCATACAGTTTGTAATGTTGTATCTTCTTTTTTATTTTCTTTTTAAAAAAATATGTTTCTTTTTTCGCTAGCTCTATAAATTCTCTTTCTTTTAGTATAGATTGATTTAAAGTCCATTTTTGTCTTTTTTGTATTACTTTCCATATCACTTTCAGAAGGTTATGGTCTGCCCATGTGCCCATTTCTATTCAATTTCCTGTATGTTCATCGTCAATTCGGACGTCATATCTGTTCTTGACCAGGATTTTGGCTGTTTGAGTAAAAAGTATATTGTAATTTTTGTGGGTTGATTTCCCTCCAGATATATTGTATTCCAATTTCCTCTGCCATATCAAAGAATGTCCTGGGTAATCTTTTTCCGGTTTTTCCTGTTTTATTGCTTTTATAATCAATTGTTCCATCTACTATCAAATTAAAATCTCCTACTAGACAAATATTTTGGTATTCCATTTCTATTATCTTTCTATGTAGGCTTTGATAAAATTCTTCTTGATTGTTATTTGGTGCGTAAATTGCCACTAACAATGTTTGCTTTTGGTGTAAATATATTTCTATCATTACAATTCTTCCTTCTTTATCTGAATATATCAATTTAGAATCTATTGTCTCTTTAATGTATACAGTAACCCCTCTTTTTTCTGGTGTGCTAATGTGTAATAAAGTTTCCCAATTTTTGAATATTCCAATAATTTATGGTGCTGCTCTTTTATATTATGTCTATGTTCAATTTCTGTAATTTCCTAAAAAAAATATTTCTTTTTGATGGGGAGTTTAGTCCATTTACATTCACTGAAAATAATCCATTTTCTTTCTCCATTTCCATTTCCATTATTTATATTTTGGTCTAGTTGATCATGTAATCCTCTGTTCTCTGGCAGTTCCTTCACCTTCACCCTCTTGTTCATCTTTCTCTTTCTGTTCTCCTATTTGTGTGATTGCTCCTTGAGTCATCTTTTCCATTTACTCTCCCCTTGTCATTGTTGCACTCCTTCATCCAAAATTGTTCTATTCCTTGCTTTGAAATCCTCTGCTTTCCAGATTGAATCCAGTCAATATCTTGTATTATTCCAATTTATTAAAATGCCTTCTAGCATTAGCCATCTGAAGTTTATGCCTTTGGCAATCAGCTTTGTAGTTAAGAAGAGGTAATGTCTTTGAGTATTTCCTACTCTCTTGGGTATCTGCTTTAAAACCACAATTTCTTTATTTTTATATTGTAATGGCTTATCTCTTACTTTTCTCAGTACTTCATCCCTTGTTGCTTTCTTTATAAACCTTACATGTACTTCTCTTGGTAATCTATTTTTCATTGTATAGCTTGAGTTCATGTGAAATATTTCATCGATCTCCATTTGGATCTCTGCTCTATCTGCCTTCAGAGCCTCTGCCAGGAGGTCAATGATCACGACTGCTATGTTTTCTTCTCTATCCTCAGGGATATTTTGAAATCTCAAGTAGTGTTCCACTTTCTCCATTTCTAGAATCTTGTCTGCCCCCTAGGTCTTGATTTGCTTGTTCTAATTTTTCATTTACTTATAATAACATTTCCATCTTTTTATCAAAATCCTCTGATTTTTCCTCCATTTTCTGAATTCTGTGTTCATTTTAAATAATCATTTGGTTTTGAACTTCAAATTGAGCCTTTATATCCAGGATTTCTTTGCTTTTTCAAGTTTACTTTGTGTCTCTTCATGATTTTTTTGCATCATCTCTTGAATCAGTTTTAATGAAGCCTGCATCTCATTTGGGGCAGTGCTTACTTTCTCACGTTGCAGCATTATTTCAATAGATCCCTGGACTGTTGGACTAGATTGTCCCACAGAGGGTGCAGAAGAAAGTTTTCTTCATAAGTCTAGTAATGTTTGATGTACTCATTTTGCAGCTCCCAGTCTTAAACCAAAGTCCAGAATGCAAAAGGGATCCAGCTGTTTTAGGCCAAATCCACTTCCCCCAGTCAGGTCTTAATTATAAAGCATTCACTTTCTTCAAATAGTGTCTGTTTGGTTTTAGCCAAAGTCAACAATTATATCTATGAGAAGTTTTTTTCCTTGTAATCTCACGCCAATGTTTGCAGGTGCAGGTGCCTCTCAAGGTCATTGTAGTGAAAGCATTTTTTCTTTTTTTTTATTGAAAATTTATAAAATTTTACAATATAAATCCCCCCCTTCCCCAACCCACCCTTCCACTCCCCCCTCCCTCCCCTCTCACTTCCCAGTGCCAATCACAGGGTTAACAATAAAATAATCATAATCTAACTAACATTAATCAACTATTAAAATAACATATCTATAACCTCCTTTAACTCTCTTTTAAACAAATATACAGTTATTAAAAAAAAATAATAACATCACTTTAATAACTAAAAATAGTACTAAGTAAACTAGTACTAAGTAAAAATAGTACTAACCTTTATACAACAATAATACTCTAAAATTCACTCAAAAACCAAATGATATTTTTTGGTCCCATATTTATGCTCAATATAATCTATCCATCTTCTCCAAACCAAAATATATCTTTCTTGTGAATAATCCTTCACATAAGCGGAAATCTTGGCCATTTCTGCTAAGTTCGAGACTTTAAGTGACCATTCTTCTATAGTGGGTAAACGTTCCGTTTTCCAATATTGAGCTACTAGTAGTCTTGCAGCAGTTATAAAGTTCAACATCAATTC
>NW_015397792.1:6109-7229 GCF_001527695.2 Protobothrops mucrosquamatus
GCTGCACGGGTCATTCTTTGTGATTTGGGATCTTCTTTAATTTCCATAAATTGTTGCTTGACTTGCTCTTGATTTTGTAATTCTATGAAACTTGATGACAATATAGCTCCTTCAGCCACTTTATCTTCACAAGTTCTTTCCTTTCTGGTGCCTTGTGGAGATGATGGAGAACCTGCTTTCAGGATTGAAGTATAAAAATATTTTGCCTTTGCAATGGTGTTGAGCCTATAACGTATTCCCATATAATTTACCATAATGCCAGCAGGTATCTCCCATCTGAATTGAATTTGTCGCTTTTTCAACTCTTCAGCCAGGAAGGCAAAATCCTTCCTTCTTCTGAGTATTTTGGGTGGTATCTCCTTTAAAATTATAACATCTTGTCCTAATATTTGAAATTTCTGATTGTAAAAAGCTTGAATAATTTGATTACAGATTGATTTTCTAGAAAAATAGATAACAACATCTCTTGGAAGGTTTCTCTGTCTTGCAATCCATGAATTGACTCTAAAAATTTTTTCCATTTCTCTTATGATTTCTTCAGGTTGACAGGATAAAACCAAGGCCAGATCTGCTGCAATCTCCTCTAATTTCTCTTGAGCATTTTCTTTCAGCCCCCTTATTCTCAAAGCATATTTCATTTCTCTGTATTGTGACAAAATGACCTCATTTTGAGTTAAATCCACACTCTCCTCCACTTTTCCCAGTCTAAGTTCGAAGCTTTCAACATGCTCCTCCACTTCATCCACCCGTCCTTCAATACGTTCTACATGAACTGCCAGACCTAGCAATGCAAACAATACATCATCTCTCATCTCTGCATTCTTCTCTTCAAGTTTCTCTTCAAGTTTCTTTTCAAACAGATCCTCCATTTCCATTCTAATCTGTCTTGCATTGTCCTTTAATGCATCTTGAATATCTCTCAATGTAAGTGCTGGAATTGGGGGGGAAGGCGGAGGAGTCTTAGGTTTTGGCTGCTGTGGTGTTTGAACAGCTGGAGAGGAGATTGTGCTTTTTTGAGGAACAAAAGTTCCCACACGCTTAGAAGCCATTTTACTTCTCTCCTTCTTCTCTTATACTTTCATTTATATAACATAAAATCTTGTAAAGGTCTTATAAAAGT
>NW_015397793.1:0-2536 GCF_001527695.2 Protobothrops mucrosquamatus
TTATTATTATTATTATTATTATTATTATTATTATTATTATTATTATTATTATTATTATTATTATTATTATTATTATTATTATTATTATTATTATTATTATTATTATTACCTCCAAGGTTCCTTCCAATTCTCTTACTCTGTTCATAAAGTCACTACACTGAGGTAACTGACTGGCATGTGAAGACCAAGAAAATATTTGGGACAGGAGGTTTAAGACCACCAGCTTTTTATGGACAATGGACTCAGCCATTCTATTATGCCACATCAAAATGCTAGGGTATTTCAATTTCCCACTAAAAAAAAGCAATTCTCAATATTAAGTAACTGACATCTACAGCTATATCCACCCTGGAAAATGAGACAAAAGCTATATTTTGGAGGAAGGTGATGAAGAGTCATGGGAATATTTGTAGACGGGAGCCCTGCCTGTCTCACAGGATACTCGTTATATGGGAAAACTGCAAAAAAAAAAAAGATGTTAAATCCCTGGAGGAAAGGTGAGAAATAATTCTGGCAAGCAAAACAATTGTTCCTAAACCCTTGAATAATTTAGAATGCTGACTAGACAAATACTGCATATATAACATGCCAGTCTTCTCAGGCTCCCTCTTGTTTGCTGCTGTGATTCAAAAATACTATGTGAAATCTAGTGCATGGTAGATGGAGTTTCTTTTTAAGATGGCTTAGTTTTGAAAAAAAAATACTTCAGATAAGTTGAATGTGAGATTCCAATCCATAATGCGAAGCTACAGATGTTTGCAGTTCAGTAAATTCTACTGAATTCAATGGGGCATAATTTTATGAAACCATGAAGTCCAGAATATCAGAGTTGGAAGGGACCTTGGAGGTCTGCTAGTCCAACCTACTGCTCAGGCGGGAGACCCTATACCATTTCAGACAGATGGTTGTCCAATCTCTTAAAACCCTCCAGTGTTGGAGCACCCACAACTTCTGGAGTCAAGTCCTTCCACTGATTAATTCTTCTGTCAGAAAATTTCTCCTTAGTTCTAGATTGCTTCTCTCCTTGCTTAGTTTCCATCCGTTGCTTCTTGTCTTGCCTTCAGGTGCTTTGGGAAATAGCTTGGCCTCCTCTTCTTTGAGGCAGCCCCTTAAATATTGGAACACTGCTATTGTGTCACCCCACCCCTTCTTTTCATTAAACTAGACATACCCAATATCCAACTGACTTCACTATGGCATCTGAACAAGCAAAGTGCTGACAAATACCTTTCTCTGTGACAATGGTTTCATCTCCAAAGAAATTTTCCCATGTTTAAATGCAAATATGGACCCATATTACAGAACCAAGGGCATAATAACTGAGTGTTTAAGTCAAAGGCTGAACATGACTTCCTAGATCACACTGGGAAGACCCACAAGATACCTCTTTGACCCTAATCACCCAAATAGATGGACAATATAGCTTTGAGAGAGAAAAAATGCCTTTGTATCCATGACCTGTCCATGAAACAATGAATTAAATATGACAAAAGACTGTCAAGATGACATGATATCACCAGTTGAAAAAGAGCAGAGAAGGAAGGATGTTTCCCATGGTTCTAACTTCCACAGCTCTTCATAAAATTGCCACTTTAGTTGTCAAGGGCCGATCCAACAATTGGTGCCCATTTTATTTAATAAAGCCACCCATTGTTCAGCATGAGAAGAGACAGAGGTCTTGAAAAGGCCAAGGCTTTTGCTTGTACAGCAGCTGCAGCAGAGGTTGAATCACAAAGCATTCCTAGCTTATCTTCTGAGTGCTAGAATTTTGACATCCATCATACGTTTCCTAATAACATTGTGGGTGTCTCTGGGGCTGAAGCAGACTAAACTAGCACATCATGTACAATCAAAACCAGAACTAGATTGCTGAACAGAAATGGAATGTCAAAACCTGATGTCAAAAGGGTAGAGTTTTCACCTGAAATTTTCAATGGGTTTTTTTTTTTAAATTAAAAACTCAGGTACTTTGTTTGCTAAATATTTGGTTATATCAAAAATTGCTGGGAGGATTGTAGATCTGGTTTAATTGGATCCATGACTCTGAATCCAGACCGTCAGAAATCTATGGGACTTTCCTTTGTTATACTTGCTCAAAATTTCAATAGTTTAAAAGAGTTAAATCTAGGAATGATTAAGACTGGATGCAACTCTTTATCTTCCCGGACTTGAATCTGTTTATCCAAATTAGAACTGGCAAAGCAATTATTTTCTTTATATCAGAAAAGCTATTGTTCTAAAAAACCCAACTTGTCAGCTTCCGTCAAAAACAACTAGAGCTAAGAATTACATTTCCAGTGTTCTGCTTTCAAAATGCTCCCACATCAAGCCCAAGCAGTGATGTTATCTATCATCATGACCTGGGTTAATGCCGTTTACTCAAGAAGTCCAGGGTGGAAAATAGAAAAATAAATGTAGAAAATTGCAGACCTTTTAAGACCATCATAATACTTTACCAGCAATAACAATGTATTTGGCTGTTGAAATCCAATAGACATGACAGTTAAGCTAAGAAGCTTAATTCATGTTAGGACTA
>NW_015397793.1:4623-7229 GCF_001527695.2 Protobothrops mucrosquamatus
CGCGCGGCCGCATTCTGGACCAGTTGGAGTCTCCGGGTGCTCCTCAAAGGGAGTCCCATGTAGAGAGCATTACAGTAGTCCAGGCGGGAGGTGACGAGAGCTTGAGTGACTGTGCGCAAGGCGTCCCGGTCCAGAAAAGGACGCAACTGGTGGATCAGGCGAACCTGATAAAACGCCCCCCTGGTCACGGCCGACAAATAAGACACTGGGGACCAATAATTTATGTTGGCACTGTAGTGAAGGCATACTATGTATCTAGTAGACAATTACAGGGTTTATTTTCCTGTCCAGCAATGAAAAGGATAAAATTAACAAATATTATTACTATGCAGCCCATCTTCATTTGCAAGAATGGCTAGTTCTTGGCTGAAACATTTGGCTTCTTTCTGCTTCCGTATTTCATTTCTGATTTGCTACAGTTGCTATTTTTCTGGCGTTCTAGAGGCAAAATTTGTTAAAGCTGTTTTAGAAAAGAAAGAAAGAAAGAAAGAAAGAAAGAAAGAAAGAAAGAAGGAAGGAAGGAAGGAAGGAAGGAAGGAAGGAAGGAAGGAAGGAAGGAAGGAAGGAAGGAAGGAAGGAAGGAAGGAAGGAGAAAAAAGAAAACAAATTTGTATAACTTCTCAGTCTGTCTACCTGCACCCCTTCCCCCCCTCCCCAAGTTTAGCTGATTGCTTTTCTTCGGCTTGCTTTTCTTTTACTGTATTCTCTGCTGCCTTTCTGGATTGTAATCTTAAATCATCCTCTCTCTTTTTCCTCTCATACATGAAATAGATGTGTGATTGCTTGTCCAACAAGTATCGCTTCCTTAAGCCTCCCATTTCAAATTAACCTTCTTTATATGCTGACATTTTGGGAAGTTTTCTTAGAAACTGCTGAAGGCTGGGATGCATAAAGTAATAAATAATAGATAGAAGAGGTGGAAAGTAGGAGAGAAATGGCTGGGGAAAAATATGCAACACTGTAAACAAGAAGAAAACTATACTTATGTGCTCCATTCACTTGAAAGTAAATGATAAATTATAACATCTATCCCATTCCAATTCTATGGCTCCATATTGTGATAATTACAGTATAGTGTATTATAGTGGTTTTATTATGGTGTTGTCTAAATTTAATATTTTATCTCCTATATTGTACAGGTTGCCATCGACTTAAACAACAGTTCGCTGAGTAACATTCAACGTTTCCATGGCACTGAAAAAAGTGACTTATGACCATTTTTCACACTTATGACCACTGCAGCATCCCCATGGTCATGTGATCAAAATTTGGATGCTTGACAACTGAATCATATATATGATGGTTGCAGTGTGATCCTGGGATCATGTGATCCACTTTTGTGACCTTCTGACAAGCAAGGTCAAGAGGGAAACTAGATTCACTTAACAACCGTGCTACTAATTTAACAACTGCAGTGATTCACTTAACAAGTGTGGTAAGAAAATGGGGCAAAACTTACTTAACACATTTCTCACTTAGCAACATAAATTTTGGGCTTAAACGTGGTCGTACGTTGAGGACTGTATTGTCCACACATCTTATATAGACAGATATATTTAAACTAAATTAGTATATCAATGATTGTATGACCCCTATAGAGGCCATCCCCTAAATAAATAAATAAACTGGAAAGCAAGACACAGGGGAGTGAAAATCAGGAAAATATTAAGGAAATAATTTGAAAGACTGTGCTTGTAAAGGTGGACAAATAACTTGTGACTGTTCAGAATGTTTAGAATGTTTAGAAGAATACCACTTTACAAGGCCTTGGTAAGGCCACACTTGGAATACTGCATCCAGTTTTGGTCACCATGATGTAAAAAAGATGTTGAGACTCTAGAAAGAGTACAGAGAAGAGCAACAAAGATGATCAGGGGACTGGAGGCTAAAACATGCTGGAATTGGGTATGTCTAGTTTAATGAAGAGAAGGACGAGGGGGGACATGATAGCAGCCTTCCAATATCTCAGGGGTTGTCACAAAGAAGAGGGAGTCAAGCTATTCTCCAAAGCATATGAAGGCAGGACAAGAAGCAATGGATGGAAACTAATCAAGGAGAGAAGCAACCTAGAACTAAGGAGAAACTTCCTGACAGTTAGAACAATTAACCAGTGGAACAACCTGCCTCCAGAAGCGGTGAATGCGCCAACACAGGATGTTTTTAAGAAAAGACTGGACAGCCATTTGTCCGAAATGGTATAGGGTTTCCTGCCTGAGCAGGGGGTTGGACTCGATGACCTCCAAGGTCCCTTCCAACTTTATTATTATTATTATTATTATTATTAAGTTGTTCCGTTTCATGATTGGCCATCTGGTTGGAGCTGTGTAATCTTTTGTGGGTAAAGGTTCCTCACTTAGGACAGCCTTCCCTCCCTGATGCCCTAATGATATTTATCCTACAATTCATATAGCTATAGCATTTAGGCTTATATACCGTCCCATAGCACTTTACAGCACTCTCTGGATGTTTAAAATGTAAGCATTGTTTACATATTGCGCCCAACAATCTGTGTCCTCATTTTACCGACCTTGGATGGATGGAAGTCTGAGTCAACCTTGAGCCTCATCAGGACTGAACTCCAGACTGTGAGCAGAGTTTGTCAGCAA
>NW_015397794.1:0-2884 GCF_001527695.2 Protobothrops mucrosquamatus
GTGCTATTTCCTAACATTCTAGCTTTCCACTGCTGTTCTTGTATCTTGGTATCTAATTAACATTCTTTGTGTTTAAAAGCTTTATGTCCTAGCTGAAAATTTATTTGTCCCTGGGAAAATGAATTTGGGGAGGGGGTAATTAACTTGACCTAACTAATGCCATTTTTCTTCTCCAAACTCCACCCATTGTTTATCTGTTCCATATGTTTGCCCTTGTGGATCAAAACACAGACCCTTCCAAGTTAGAAAGAAAATTAATTATGGAGATGGAGACTATAGGAAATTCACAGAAAATGAAAACTTTGTCCTTGTTTACAAAACGACTCTAGCTGACCAAGTACTCACTGTGGCAGGAAAGAATAGTTGCATAAGAAGCACCACTAGATATTGACATTTTGGATTTCATAAACATCACATTTCACCTTCATCTATAGACAGAGATAAATTGGACAAAGTGGGTTCTTTTAAAGTAGTTCAAGATGTGCAACTGAGCAAGTGCACATGTCTCTTCCCTAACCCCTTAGATTGCAATTATCACTTTCACTATCTCAACATGGCAACACAGAAAATAATAATGCAAATGCTTTCTGTGCAATTCTGTTGACTTGTACAAATTTGTAGCAGGAGCCAACTACTGTACATACTTATGTGTTCCAACAACTTGCTTACTAACGTCTGAGATTTTTTTTCTCTAGTTATCTTAAATGACACACTGAACCATTAAATAACTACAGAGGCTGATTTCAACAGCCCTTTAATTAAAAAGAGGTTCACTAGTTTGAAGTATATAATCTTACGTTAATTCAACTATTTTGTCAATCTAATATTAAACACAACTGAGGGATCACATACTGCTTAATATGGAATTCTCTATCAACCATCAAATATAAAAGACTACTGGATGTCAATACTGACATCAACATTTATAGAGGAAGATTTTGAGAAGGTTATATTTACTTTGAAAGAGAAAAACAAGGCTTTTGGATTTGTAAATCAAAATTAAATCCCTAATCTAGAATTAAAACTTGATGTAACTCCATCACATTTCATAAGCAGCTAGTAAAGAATAATTCAGCTCTTCTTCATTCTGAAATGGGGTGTAAAATGCTCAGACAAAACAACTATTCTAGATACTAGACACTCTTCCTAGACTTAATGAACTCAGTTCTATCACACAACAGGGATTCTGGCTACCACAGTTTGTCAGCTTTTCACTGCTTCCTTCTCTGCTTTGCCCAGGGAGAGATTCCATAATATTGTAGCAGCTCCATTTGGAGATTTCCTGCTACGTTTAGATAGATTTTATCCATTATGAATGAATGAATGAATCTCTTTGAAACCAATAAAGGATAACTTACCCCAAAAGTACAAATTGCATCTAATTTTTAAAAGCTCATTTAGAGAAAATTACAAGTATTGCTTTGAAATTAAAAATAAAATGAAAATAAAGCAAAAACAATTAAAGATGGGATTATCTCTTATTTCTTTGCTAAATAAAATAAGAACAATTAAAATGATAACTCCCAAGAATACTTTATCTATGCCAATATATCTCACAGCAGTCCCCTGAAATCAGACAAAATTAATTGATAAACACATTTCCAGATTTGTTATGAGCATCAAAAATAATGTATAAAACAATATAACTTTAGAAGATCCTGCTTCTATTTATTTATCACACTACATTACTTAGCATACTAATTTCAAATTATTTCACATTGTAGAGAAAGGGAGAGAGCGAGCGAGCGAGAGAAAGAGAGAGAACGAATTGCTAATGGAAACAAATGTAATAAAGAGGTATACTTAATTAGTATCAGTAATTTTTTTTAATTCTAATAACAGAATAACACCTAAAACATCATTAAATGTCCATGATTCTGAAAAGATAAGATTCATTCTGGAGAATTAATGGAATTCATGATTTCTGAGAAATGCTCTAAGGACACACTGAAGATATTGGTATTTCAGTTGAAATCTATGTGTTGTTGTCCTTGTATCTACATATATACTACTAAAATTCATGTCTGTTTGATTATTTGTAACCTTCCGTTGGATGTAATGGTGCATCCTAGGGCAACAATTTTTGAATTGACATACTTCAAATAGGCTAATTTACAGTATGGGTCCATAAGTTAGGAGTCACAAGTCTTGTGGGATTGAAATTTGGCAAAGTTGCAGCCATTTTAATGCTGCTGCTGAAATCAGCTGTAGTCACATGATCATCATCTGTAATGCTCCTTGTCAGCTTCCTAGAACAGGAATGTCAAACTGCCAGCCCGTGGGCCGGATACATCATGTCAAAACCAGGCCCACCCCATTGCCGGCAATGGAAAAAAAGGTGACTGTGATGTTGCAGGTTTGATGCCCCTGTCCTAGAAGGAAAGTCAATGGGGAAGATAACAGGAAGTCAGAAATAATCCCCTGTAGGCAAAACCTATTTCTCTGTTTAAGTAAGAAAATATCTCTGAAACTATGATCCAAGAGGTCGTGGATCTCACATGGTGGGATAAAACCCACAAATGGAACACACAGCTAGAGGGATTTAATTATTTAAAAGAAACAGACCAAATAAAAGAGGAGGTGGAGTTGCTCTCTATATAAGAAATAACTACATCTCTACAGAAATAGAGCACAACAATGATGAAAACTGTCTTGAATGCATTTGGGTCAATATAAAAGGGGGAAGAAATGACATTGCCATAGGTGTATACTATAGGCCACCCAACCAAACAGAGGAAATAGATGAACTTTTTGCTAGTCAGCTAACTAAGGTATGTAGGAAGCACATCACAATAGTAATGGGGGACTTTAACTACCCTGACATCAACTGGGAGACAAACTCTGCACCAAGTGGAAGATCAAACAGATTCCTGACAAACCTAGC
>NW_015397794.1:4830-7228 GCF_001527695.2 Protobothrops mucrosquamatus
CTGACAGTGAGAACAATTAACCAGTGGAACAACCTGCCTCCAGAAGCGGTGAATGCTCCAACACTGGAAGTTTTTAAGAAGAGACTGGACAGCCATTTGTCCGAAATGGTATAGGGTTTCCTGCCTGAGCAGGGGGTTGGACTAGATGACCTTCAAGGTCCCTTCCAACTTTACTATTATTATTATTATTATTAAGTAAGGTTCTACATTTAGGCAAGAAAAACCAAATGTATAGATATAGTATAGGGGGTATCTTGCTCAATAGTAGTAACTGTGAGAGGGATCTCGAAGTCCTAGTGGACAATCACTTAAATATGAGCCAGCAGTGTGCTGCAGCTGCCAAAAAAGCCAACACAGTGCTAGGCTGCATTAACAGAGGCATAGAATCAAGATCATGCGAAGTATTCATACCACTCTACAATGCCTTCGTAAGGCCACACTTGGAATACTGCATCCAGTTTTGGTCACCACGATGTAAAAAAGATGTTGAGACTCTAGAAAGAGTACAGAGAAGAGCAACAAAGATGATTGGGGGACTGGAGGCTAAAGCATATAAGGAACGGTTGCTGGAATTGGGTATGTCTAGTTTAACAAAGAGAAGGACGAGGGGGGACATGATAGCAGTGTTCCAATATCTCAGGGGCTGCCACAGAGAAGAGGGAGTCAAGCTATTTTCCAAAGTGCCTGAAGGCAGGACAAGAAGCAATGGATGGAAACTAATCAAGGAGAGAAGCAACCTAGAACTAAGGAGAAACTTCCTGACAGTTAGAACAATTAACCATTGGAACAATCTGCCTCCAGAAGCGGTGAATGCTCCAACACTGGAAGTTTTTAAGAAGAAACTGGACAGCCATTTGTCCGAAATGGTATAGGGTTACCTGCCTGAGCAGGAGGTTGGACTTGATGACCTCCAAGGTCCCTTCCAACTTTATTATTATCATTATCATTATCATTATCATCATCATCATCATCATCATCATCATCATCATCATCATCATCATCATCATCATCATCATTATTATTATTATTATTATTATTATTATTATTATTATTATTATTATTATTATTATTATTATATGATTGTTTAGTACTTTCCTGTATTTTTATCAGAAGAGAAAAGTAAACACAATGGAGTATGAATTTGTATGCAGCTACGTATCTCTCACTCTCTCTATATATATATATTTCACAAGGCAGTCTTTAAAAGTATCTTTTGAAATGTAAAGAAGCCAGTCCCAATTATTTGCATTTCTCATAGATATTGCCCCAAAGTGTTGACCTTTGCCATTTCTTTTTTCCACCCTCCCAAAGAATTATTTCCCTAAAGCCTAAAATTACAAACCCTTTAGCTCCCCGCCTTTAACCTTCTGACAACATTAGTTAAATAGAGAAATGTCTTGGCAAATATTAATTATGAACTGCTAGGCTTTCAGAGAGCAAATATGCATTGAATGTTAACATGGACTATCCAGATTTACTAGATATGGAAATCTGTGAGATACCTTTTATCTTTGAATAAGAAGACTAAGAAATAGACCACCTAAAAGAGCATATTGTCTCTCAACATTTCCTCCTCAAACAATTCAACAGAGTTAAATAGCTTTGCCAAAGATGGGCAATCCTATAAAGGTCACTCTTTTTAAAAATAAAAATGGCAGTGAATGTCTACAGTACAACACATTTCAATGTATTGTTTCTAAACAAAAGCTTAGCCACAGGTTTTATCTCTGTTTGGTCTGCAGAAAACAAATCAGGGAATCCTAGCATTCTTGGTTACCTATTTGCCACCAAGAGGTTTAGGGGTTCTGGACCTTATAGAAATGAGATCATACACATACAACCAGTGAGTCATCCATCCTCCTGTACTATGTGGTATTGGGATAGATCAAAGACATATACTGGAATGATATTTTTCATGGGGAAGCTATTAAAGTGCTTCTCCTTCTCATGCTGCTGAAAAGAAATGTCAGTTCAGGAGTCCAAGTGAAGTATCTCCCCTTAGCAGCAATCCCTTCCCCAATTTCTGGCAAAATCATTTGTGGTATCACAGCATAGGCTTCCCTATCTGCCACAATCCTTGTGCAGTTCAGGTGAGAAGAAGCAGCATCAGCAGCACAATATCAAACATTACATATAGGTGATAAAATTCTAGATTGCATCAGGTTTTTTAAATCTGAAAATATAGACATCTCCTGGCAGTGAATACATTGCTACCATCAGGAAGAATTTTTAAAATATGACATATATCCTGGAACCTTATATTTGAAGATGATGTATTCCAGAATATTCACCCCAGACCTTTGCTTCATTCCTAAAATGTAATATATAGAATCAGACACCAGACTGTAGCTCCAGTGAATACATCCTGGTTGAGCAGTAGCATAATCAGTGATTAGGG
>NW_015397795.1:0-2065 GCF_001527695.2 Protobothrops mucrosquamatus
TGCTCTACATGGGGTTGCCCTTGAAGGCCACTCATAAACTTCAACTGAGTAGAATGCAATGACTAGGGCAATGATGAATATGCCTTGGCATAAGGCCTGGTTACCTGAGGGAGCACCTGTCCCTCATAGCATCTACGCCAGTGTTTCTCAACCTTGACAATTTTAAGGCATGTGGACTTCAACTCCCAGAATTCCACAGCCAGCATTGCTGGCTGTGGAATTCTGAGAGTTGAAGTCCACATGCCTTAAAATGGTCAAGGTTGAGAAACACTGATTTACGCTGTTGAATCAATCCTATAGGTTTGGTATGTAGAGGGTTCCTTTGATTACACAATGTTATCTATTGGGACTCTGGTAGTGTTCCTTCTCTCTAACTGCACCTGCCCTCTGGAATAATTTCCTCCTCAGATCTGGATGGCCCCCAATTTGCTGTTGTAACAGAGCTGTGAACACCTAGCTCTTCCTCCAAGCTGTTAACAAGGGAGAGTGAGACCATTTGCTTTATTGTATTTGCCATCTTTTATCTTTATGGTTTATGGTTTATTGTTTTTATTGTGATTTCTTTGATAATTGAGAGTTGCCTAAAGTTGTTGAGAGCCAGGCAGCATACAAATGTAAGAGATGATGAAAAAGTATAAGGGATATTAAAATCCTCAAGCAACAATACTGATACAAACAGTACAAAGAGTCAGAAGGAAAATCTCTTGATAAAATGACGATTAAAGACAAATAGTCCATGTATTACTGCAGTTAAGCACTGTAATGAAAATGTCAACTCAGCAACTAAGAATTTAAAAGAAATACCGGTAACTTCATTTACAAACTTGGTTAAGTAGCAAAACTAAATTTTCATTCCTGTTCTAAAAGTTTAAGAGCCTATATTAAATGGAAGCAACAACAGGCACAGCATATTCTAGGCTTAACCAGTGGTGAGATTCAGATATGTGAACAACTGGTTCTCTGTGTGGATGCTGCTTCCAGAAGTCCATTCTGGACCTGGGCAGCTACTGGTTCTGGGCTTAACCAAATTTCAGAGATAGCAGCAAATGAAATAGATTATTCATTTACATAATCTGATAAAGCCAAAGCTTTAATAATGGTCTGGGTGTTCAATAACAAACACTTTAAATAAGCTTTAACAGATTAAATCAAAATAAGGTTGAATTGGATTAAAATATTCTGCAGAATAGCAAACAACTGCTTATCTTGCTTCCGATATTACTAATCAATGATAACTTAACAGGCTAAAATAAGGAATTCCACATTAATTTGAACAAACATGCTAATAAGCATTAAAAAAACAGACCATAGAACTGGCATTGCTATAACAATATAAAAACTAATCCTGAGGAATTACTTCCCAGCTGATTTATGTACATGTTAAACAAAGTTAGGAGAATGGGCTGATCCTGGGCATCCCATACTGATTGCCCAACTGTTTAGCCTCTAATGATTGGAACTACCCATAAATTAGATCTTTGTCTTTCTTGGAAAATATAGGTGACCAGAGAGGGCAAGACAGCTTGATCCAGGGGCCAAGAAGTGTGTTGGAAAGTGAGGAAGCAATGTCACAGGCCATTAATGTGTCCTTTACTTGAAAAAAACATTCTGTATATCTTAGCTAACCATCAACCAAACTCCAAACTGCCACTTACAGATAAGATTATTGAAAAAGTGGGCTGTCCCATAGAGGATAATGGATGATATGAATTATATGTCAAATTATTTTTTGGAAATATTCTAAAAGTCTCATTAAAGGCTTTCTGAAGGGCAAAGATGATGTACTGTATAGTATCCCTTATATATTTGATAACCAGCACATGGCAATCATTCTTCTGCGCATGCCTGAAGATGGCGGGTGGCTCTGGGTAGCTCCGTAGCAGCGGAGCTCGAAAAGACAGCAGAGGGGAGATTTAGAGGTCCCCGGAGGTCCGGAGACCCTTCCCCGGGTGACTCTCTCTCCCGGGATCGGGACTCGGTGCGCGAGGAGGCGCGGGGACGCTGGGACTCCGGGTATGTGTCTGGTTGGCCTTCCCGGTCTTTTCCGGCCGCGGCGGCCCCTTCG
>NW_015397796.1:0-4020 GCF_001527695.2 Protobothrops mucrosquamatus
AAATAAATAACTTTAAAAGTATATAAAAGTTAGGTCAAAACTATTGACCAAAGCCTGATATATTACTGAAAATTTGATGACTGTGCTGATGTAGGGAACAATCAGCCTCTCTTTGTAAGCGTAATATATGTTAGCATTGTTTTCTCTTTGTAATTGTTTTGATTATCCATTAGCATAATTAAAAGAACAAATATAGGTAGTATTTGTAGTAGCTTGTTTCATGTAACTTGAAAACTGTTTACCCCTTTCGGTATCACTTCTATACTTACTGGAGATTCAGTGTGCCTTGGGCTGTTTTCAACATGACATTTCTTACTATATGTTAATCAGAACACCACTTAAAAATGCTTGAACAATCTAGTATCTTTTAATCTGGCCCCAAAATGATAATAGTTTTAACATTCCTCCAGCTTTAATGGGGAGAACATCCCAGAGAGAAAATGTTACCACACAATCACCACCTTATTTCCTCATAGTCAGCTGTTCACATTATCCACCACTATTTTTTAATATTCTTACATGTGTAACAAGGATATTTCTGAGCAACAAGTTTTTAGTTTTCTCCAGCACAGCTCAGTATGGATCACTGATAAAAGTGTTTCAGAAGATTTGTTTAATGTGTATAGGCTTTTCCAAATTCCATATTTTCCATTTTATTTTTATGAGGTATATTTAATATGCCTCCAGATACATTTGGTTATCCTGACATATTTAAAGTATGTCTGTTATAATGTATTACTTTCAGAATCAATCATGTTTTGATTTAATATTTTGCTGTGTTTTTTCCTAGGATTTTATGTTTGTAGAAATTAAAGGCTGTACCTTTACAAGAAAAGCTGTAACTCAGATTCATATGCTTCTCATGATCTTTCAGCAGAACAAACTTATTGATTTCCTCATTTATATCTCAAAATGAATTTAAAATATTTATGTCCTACCCCTTAATTTCACTGATTTGCAAGGTAGCTAAGAGTCACAATAAAACAATGGAATGAGATCAGTTAAACACTCTGACAACATGTGAAACAAAAATAAATAAATTGCAGACTTTAAAAAAAAGATGAAACACTGTTAAGCTGCAAAAAAACAACAACAACACATTCTTGTTCAAAATTACTTTATAAGAGGCCACCAAAAATAGGCCTGCCATATTTATGCTAGGGTTGGTAGTATAGAAAAAATGGGTAGCTTTGTAAATTGTATTGAGAAAACAGTCCCAAATCCTTATGATCTCTCTGATATCATTTACCTTTTAAAAACATACTGATTTTTTCTGGAGTAAAAATTATGGAGTAGACTAATATGAGGGTAAATATAACACTACTGACGAAGTCAGATATACATTGGTCCATATAATTCTTAACACAGGAAGTGTCTCTCTTTTTTTCCTATTAAAAAAGAGCTCTTTCTGGATGTACCTGCCTGGCTAAAGAATGGATCAGGTCGGTTCCCTCTTGACATGAAATTCTTCTTTAGCCCTGTTTAAATGGCAAAGACTAATATGTGCTTTTCTTCCAAACCCACAGCTGCTTTTCCCAAGGGCAGAACTGAAAGGGATATAAGTTTGTCACAAATTACCTTCCAAATTCTACTGGAGAATGAATGAACATGGTTGATACCATCTCAATTCCCCCCAAAAAATGTACTTTCACAATTGAACTCAAGTTTTAAATGAGGTTGAATAATTGATTAATTATGTGCCATCAAGTCATTTTCAATTCCTAGCAATTACACATATTTTTCCCATGCTAATGTATCTGTAATCTTTTATATCATATCTCCCAGTGGTACACTCATCACAACTGTAACTAAGTCCACCCAAATTGATTCTGGTAAGGCCCTTTTCTTTCCTTCCACCTTCCATACATTAGAGCCTTTCCCAGAGATCTGGGTCTTCACGTAATGTGTCCAAAGCAGGATAATTTGAGTCCAGTCCCTCAAGTGAGAACTCTGGATTGATTAGTTCGAGAATCCATTAGTTTATTTTCTTGAGTGTCCACAGTTTTCTCAGGAGTCTTCCCCAATATCAAAATTCAAAGTATCAATAATCTTCCTATGCTGTTTCTTTAAAGTACATGATTTGCTTGTAAAAAAAATGTCATAGGGAATACCATAACTTGTGCAATTCTGATCTTTGTAGGTATACTGTAGAAACATCATTTGAATATCTTTCCCAAGGCCTTCTTGGCTGTTCTTCCAAATCCTAGGCTCAGTGGTGGGATTCAGCCAGTTCACACCACTTCGGCAGAACCGGTAGCTAATTTTTTGTTGCCCAGGCCCAGAATGGACTTCTAGAAGCGGCATCCACACAGAGAACCAGTTGTTCACATATTTGAATCCCACCACTGCCTAGCCTGTAACATATTTCTTGATTACTTGTTCCTCAGATCAGCAACCTGAGGCTGAAGGAATTCTAACCTTTATTTCAAAGCTCATTAATACTTTTATTTGTTTAAATTCCAACTTTCAGAAGAGAAGAAATTCTGAGATGATAGCCATCAATAATGAAACTATTATGAAATCTCTCTGTAATACCTGTAGGTCAGTAGTAGGGATATGCAGGAAATGGAAGTGTGTTTGTTTCATGATGAAAACAAATAGCTGAATTCATTTTTTTTCCATCAAAAATAGTTGGCTATGGTGAAATGTAACTACATTCAAAATGGCTTGAATATGCCAAGTTGCAACAGAACAGCATTTGAAATTGTTTCAGTGTTTGAGTCACAGGAAACAATTAAGAGATGCCACAAAATTCTTTCTCCCATGTTTTTTCACTACAAGAATAGGTGGACAGGTTGTTTGTGCTAACTGTAATTGGCCAGCCAAGTTGCAGACTTCTGGGGCTTCTTTACTGCCTGAGTATGATTAACGTTCCCCAAACAAAACACAAACAAATAGTGGGCATAAAATACATATCAAAACAAGCCAGTCATGTCAACATTGTACAGGACAATTTGGACTTATACAATTTCAATTGCATTAACAATATTTCTGGGAGAAATATTTTGGGGTAAGTGGTCACATACTTTTGCGTGATTATTAGATAAAGCAAAACACAACACATTCTAAATGCAGCCCATTCATCTACATGCACTTTAATTTCACAACAGCAAAGGATATTTTTAAAAAGACATAACATATGATACAGACTGTCTGGTATATAACTATGAGCAATTTTATTTTGTTTGGCCAAAATAACAGAATAACAGAGCTGGAAGGGACCTTCTAGTCCAGTCTGCTGCTGAAGGAGGATGCCCTATACCATTTCAGACAAATGATTGTCCAGTCTCTTCTTAAAAACTTCCAGTGTTGGAGCACCCACAACTTCTGGAGGCAGGTTGTTCCACTGATTAATTGTTCTAACTGTTCAAATGACTACCTCATTTTAGAATTGAACTACAGGATGTTATGCAGGAATAGAGAACTGAAGAAAATGCAGCAGATAAAGAGTCTTAATTATCCTCTTGGCTTTATTGGTTATATTTGCTTAAACATCACACACACACACACCAACCTATAATACTGGCAGGTAAAACAAGGGATGTTGGAGAAGACAGAGTGATTGATATATGGTTACATATATAGATGGGTGTCCAGACAGGTTCTTGTACAACTTTTCCTTTATTTATATTTTATTTATTTATTTATTTATTTATATTTAAATTTATATGCCGCCCTTCTCCCCATGGGACTCAGGGCGGCTCACAGCATATTAAAACATTGTACAAAAAATTTTCCCCTGCTAAAAACCAATTAAAATCCAAATATTGGTAGCTGTGGCTCTTTAAAATTGTTTAAAAATTGTCCCTATTTAAAACTCCCCTTAGGTCAGGCCCGCTTGTTGAAAAAGCCATGTCTTGAGGGCGCGGCGGAAGGTTAAGAGATCCGGAATCGTCCGGATCTCGGGGGGTAGTTCGTTCCAGAGGGTGGGGGCACCCACAGAGAAGGCCCTCCCCCTGGGGGTCGCCAGCCGACATTGCTTGGCCGACGGCACCCTGAGGAGGCCCGCTCTGTGGGAGC
>NW_015397796.1:5815-7227 GCF_001527695.2 Protobothrops mucrosquamatus
CGAGATCCACGTCGGGTCAGAGGCCGCAAAGGCACGACTCGGTCCAATGCCGCGGCGGCAGTTGTCTCCCATGCCGCCGCCTGATTTTCCGCCGAGTCGTGGACCAGATCCTCCGGATATGGCCCAAGCTCCATCAGGAACCTCTCAGGGTCCATCAGTCGCCTGGGACGGAACCATCTAGGCGGTTCCGTCTCCCTGCAGCGAGGGGGGGCGGTCCGGAAGCCCAGCTTTAGGAGAGAATGATCTGTACCAGCAGCCCTCCATCATATGTCACCTCAGCTACTATTTCTTTCATGGGCATCGATGGTGGCCATGGCTGGATTAAGTAAAGACTTGCTGCTTGAAAGCACTTTTTTTTTCCTTGTTGGATGTCATTCGGTCTTGTCTTATTTCAACTGATATCAGTTCCCTTGCTCCTGTACACACACGGCACTCTCTCATGTTTAGTTGCTTTCTCATTTCCTTTTTTCTCAACATGATGTCACTTTGATTCTTCTGACAACCTGATTCTTTCCAGTAGCATTCCTCTCCCGCATCATTCCTTTCAGGCTAAGCAAACAACAACAGAACATGACTGGTCCCTGCTGCCTGGCCTGACAAGGCACCCAAATGTACATCAAAATCTGGTCATCAGAACAGCCCGAACTCTTGACTCAAAGTGTGCTTGCTTTGAGCTCAGAATATTGGAGAGGGCCATTTTGAGGTTGAAACATTTTGCACATCCTTTGTCAGTCTCCATCCCTTGTGGTGCCTGGTGGAAGAGAGGGCTCCTGGCTTCTTCTCCTAGATATATAGTATATAAAGAAAATTTAAACAGTAGTTCCTATTGTATAGTGATTCTGTCAAAGAACAAAGTGTAGCTGGTGAGTTCCTTTTCTGTTCAACCTTAAAAAGACAGGATTTCCTTGGTGTGTTTAATCTGTCACTATAGTTTTTATACTGAAGCACCAAAAATCCTGACCAACAATATATTGTTATTCGTTTTGCTCCGAGTTCTCTGCTTTGTGTTGCAAAGAATATTTTTGCCATTTATAAGGGGTGTCATTATTTAAGAAAATAGGGGAAATGAAGCTAGTAAAGATACTGTATAATGGCATTTCAGAGACAAAAAGCGAATCATATCATAAATTATTTTGAATTTATTCACTATTTTTTTAAAGAAACATACAATTGCTCTGTATGTTAAAATATACATAATGTTTAACTTACAACCACAAATTATGACTCTAATTTCAGTTGCTAAGTGATGCGGTCATTAAGGGAATCATCATATGACTAGATCCAAATTTATGACCATTTTTACCATAGTTTTTAAGTGAATCACATGTTCATTAAGCGAATCTGGCTTCCCCAATTGATTTTGCTTGTTGGAAGCTGGCTAAGAAGTCACAAATCGCAATAACCTGACCACA
>NW_015397797.1:0-1189 GCF_001527695.2 Protobothrops mucrosquamatus
TCTGATTAACTAATGGGTGTGATTCAAGGTGCTGGTTGTTAAAGCACTACACAGCATGAGGGACAACTTGTCTCCCATAATATCAGCCCGGCCAATTCGATCCTGCAAGGTTGGTGCACTCTGGGTTCCTTGGATCAAACAATGTCCTCTTGTAGGACCTCAGAAGCATGCCTTCTATGTAACGATGCCTGCCCTCTTAAACAAAGTTACCATTCCAGACCCCAGACAGTCCCCACTCTGTTGCTACCAGAATTCTTGGCTTTCCACCCAGGCCTATGGCATGGGGGAGTGAAACTCCTTGCTTCACTGTGCTTGCCAACTTTTACCTTATGTTTTATTGACTTTATTGTAATCTCTTTTTGTTGTAACAGACAAAGAGCTGTTGAGAGTTGAGTAGTATACAAGTTTAATAATTATTTTCAATAGACTCTAAAATTGCTTGGAATAAAACAAATCACTCTGCAACTGATAGTCATACATTAGCAAATTTGGTTTTCTGTAAAAAGAAACATTATATTTAATTTGCAATTTTCATTTCCCACAGAAGGGTGGAATATAAAATAAAGAAGGATCATGTGAAATAGCAGTCCTCACTTTATTCTTCAAATTAGCAATGAGGCATCATACAAAAATATCACTGTCTTCAGAAGAGCTAGAAATCAAGAACATTTAAACTTGACATGGCAAGTAATACACTCAGACATTATATACAGTTGCAAGAAAAAGTATGTGAACCCCTTGGGATAACGTGGAGTTTTGCATGAATTGGTCATAAAATGTGCTCTGAACGTCATCTAAGTCACAACAATAGAAAAACACAGTCTGCTGAAAATAATAATACACAAACATTACATGTTGCCATGGTTTAATTGAACATAACGTGTAAACATTCACAGAGCAGGGAGGAAAAAGTATGTGAGCCCCTAGCCTAATGACGTCTCCAAGAACTAATTGGAGCCAGGAGGGAGCCAACCTTGACTCCAATCAGTGTGATATTGGATGTGTTGCTTGACAACTGTCCTGCCCGTTAAAAAAACACACCTGTTATGGGTTTACTGGTTTCAAGAAGCACTGTCTGATGTGAACCATGCCTCGCAGAAAAGAGCTCTCAGAAGACCTACGATCAAGAATTGTTGACTTGCATGAAGCTGGAAAGGGTTACAAAAGTATCTCCAAACGCCTTGATGTT
>NW_015397797.1:3631-7227 GCF_001527695.2 Protobothrops mucrosquamatus
AAACAGAAAAAGGCAAGAGTTATATGGTGGCCATCTTGAGAAACCTAAAGTACAGACACTTCCAATTCATCACTAGTTGGATTAGCACATAATTGAACTAATGTGTGATTCCATGCTTGAATAATAAGATTACGTTAAATTGACCCTCCCCTTTCCTTCTTTCCCCATTTCTTTTTTTCTTATTCTATATCTTGCCTTTCTGTTATAGAAGTCTTCTTAGCTTTTACTTAAGTAAAATGCCTATTATTGATTTGACCTGTTTGCTGCTTTTCCTTTTAAATGAAAATGCAGCAAACAAAAAATAGCTACAACTAAAAATACATCACAATAAACATATTAATATTTAAAAACATAAATGTATTTCAATAATGCATTACATCTTTTTAAGGTCATTATCACATTTATATTTCCTACCTGTGAAACCCAGCAACAATACAATGCTATTATTTATCAACTATTCATACATAAACTAATTGAGCACAGAGTCTATTAAAAGTACTGAACACAGGAAATGGACATCAGGAAAGCAGCAAATGATCTATCGTATGGCACTAATTTCTTTCAGTTTGGTATCGTTCTTAAAAGTTCCAATAGCAAGAAAGTTAATATGGGCTTGATGTTTAGTCACTTAGCCTCTGTTCTCTATTATCCTTTTACTACATCTAAACATATGATCAACCCTTGGTATTCTACTAGAAATCAGGAGGGAAGAGTTATGCCATGCTAGGAAACTGATAACCATTCCTTCTTTTTATCCCTCCAAAGCTCTACAGTACACAGATGGCTACTGACACATTCCAAACAAATCATTATAGTAGTATTCTACGGCCAATTCTTCTTTATATATGCAGCTGCTTTCCTCTCTAGCATCTTCTAAGCAAGCATTTATATGAATGGTAACAGATGTGTCCACAAATACATATAAAAAGAAAATATAAAAGCAGTAAATTCATTACAATTAACACAGGGTTACATATTAGCCATGAATCTTACTGTAGTTGTATCTGTCTGACCCAACACATGTAACTAGTCATCTCCAGATATTCTGTACTCAACAGGAGGATGGTAAGCTGAGAGATTACACATTTATTGTTCTATCCTGGACTGTTCCTTTCAGCAGGGAGGGGTTTTATAAATAATTATCTTAACAGTATTTGAGAGAAATCCTTGACTCCTGTAAAAGTCAACTGGACAGAATATAGAAACAATCCAGGCAGTTAAACTCATTGCTAGTATCTTCTCCAGCCTTGCGGGACTTATGCAGCTATTAAAGCTGAGGATCTGGTCTGTGTGCATGGGTTTGCAGTAGATGCAGGCTTCCAGTTCTTCCGTTTTCTAGTCCAGAGATCCCCAACCTTTTGGGCACCAGGAACTGGTTCCATGGAGAGAGGTTTTTCCGTGGACCAGAGGGTGTGTGTTTTGTGTGCTGCCTGCACCTCGCGGATGGGGCTTTGCTTGTTTGTGCGGACCAGTTGCTGGCATGCTGCGGCCCAATACTGGTCCATGGACCGGGGGTTGGGGACCCCTGGTCTAGTTTTCTTATATTAATGTCATGAAATGGGAGTCTGAAAAACTGCAAGCAAATACAAGGTACCCCGATGGGATCACCCATATCAGGCCTAATAGCAGAAGCAGTCATGAAACAGCTCAAATCCATACCTCTACCACCATCCAATAAAAATTCTGGACATACTACATTGATGACACCTTTATCATCATCAAATGTTCCCAAATTGAAGAAACACACCACCTACTCAATAACATATTTCCTGGGATCAAATTAACAAGCAAAGAGGAAACAGACAGACTCCCATTCCTTGACATCGACATAAGGAGACTAGAAAACAGAGAACTGGAAACCTGCTTCTACCGCAAACCCACGCACACGAACCAGATCCTCAGCTTCACAAGCAACCACCCTACCGCACACAAAAGAAGCTGTGTCCAGACCCTCTTCAGAAGGGCCAGGGCACATTGCAGCACCACAACATTAAGAAAAGCGGAAGAGAAACGGTTGCTTGTCCAGTAACGGGTATCCAAAAAACTTCATATTCCGACACACAGCACCCAAACTACACCACACCACACAGCCAACCACCACACAAAAACTAACCCTATCATGACAGTCAGAATTCTTCAACTCTTAGGAATAGCGATAGCCCACAAACCCAAAGCCACACTCTGCCAGGAATTATCCAGAACCAAAGACAAGATACAGAAGGATGAAAGAAACAATGTACCGTATTTTCCGGCGTATAAGACGACTTTCTAAACCCTGAAAATCTTCTCAAAAATCGGGGGTCGTCTTATGCGCCCAGTCGTCTTATATGCCGGAAAACACGGGTATTCTATTTTATTCCTTTATATAAGCTGAGGATGCGATGGGGACGGCGGCCGGGAGCCGCTGCCTCCCGTCCTGCTCCCCCTCCCTGGACACGATGGGGGCGGCGGCCGGGAGCTGTTGCCTCCCGTCCTGCTCCCCCTCCCCGCCCGTTCAGCTGAGGACGCGATGGGGGCGGCGGCCAGGAGCCGCTGCCTCCCATTCTGCTCTCCCTCCCCACCCATTCGGCTGAGGACACGGCGGCCAGGCTGGGGGCGGCATGGACTCCCGACGATGCTGCAGTGGCCGCTGCCGTGCCGCCGCTGGAGCCGTCCTGCTCCCCCTCCCCGCCCGTTCGGCGCCGTCTGCCTTTCATTCTCTCTCTCTCTCCTAACTTGGAGGGAGAGGGAGAGAGAGAAAGAGAGAAAGAGGAAAGAAAGAGAAGAGAAAGAGGAAAGAGAAAGAGAAGAGAGAGAGAGGAAAGAGAGAGGAAAGAGAAAGAGGAAAGAAAGAGAAGAGAAAGAGAGGAAAGAGAGAGAAAGTTAGAGGAAAGAGAAAGGAAGAGAAAGAGAAAGACAGAAAGAGAGATAAAAGAGAGAGAGAAAGAGAAAGAAAGAGAAGAGAGGAAAGAGAGAGGAAAGAGAAAGAGATAAAGAGGGAGAGGAAAGAGAGAGGGGGAGAGGAAAGAGAAAAAGAAGAAAGGGAGAGAAGGAGAGGAAAGAGAGAGAGAAAGAGAGGAAAGAGAGAAAGAAAGAGAGGGGGAGAGGAAAGAGAGAAAATGAGGAAAGAGAAAAAAGATTGAGGAAAGAGAGAAAGGAAAGAGAAGAGAAAGAGAGGAAAGAGAAAGAGGAAAGAGAGAGAGACAGAGAAAGAGAGAGGAAAGAGAGAGAGAGAAAGTTAGAGGAAAGAGAAAGAAAGAGAGAGGAAAGAAAGGAAAGAGAGAGAGAGGAAAGAGAGACAGAGAGAGACCCTTTTGACATCTAAAATGAAGATAAGACTGCATACATCCTTTTTTACCTTTATTTTATATATACACACACAAACATACACACACACACACACACATATCATAAAGGTAAAAAGGATATATGCAGTCTTATCTTCATTTTAGATATCAAAAGGGTTTTGCGGCTCCCAGTGTTTTGTTTTCGGTGGGAAACGTGTCCAAGTGGCTCTTTGAGTGTTTTGGGTTGCCTACCCCTGATATAGCCCAAACTCTATATTTTAACTGGAAAAGTTGGGGGTCGTCTTATACGCCCAGTCGTCTTATACGCCG
>NW_015397798.1:0-1372 GCF_001527695.2 Protobothrops mucrosquamatus
GTGTTGGAGCATTCACCGCTTCTGGAGGCAGGTTGTTCCACTGGTTAATTGTTCTAACTGTCAGGAAGTTTCTCCTTAGTTCTAGGTTGCTTCTCTCTTTGGTTAGTTTCCATCCGTTGCTTCTTGTCCTGCCTTCAGGCGCTTTGGAGAATAGCTTGACTCCCTCTTCTTTGGGGCAGCCCCTGAGATATTGGAAGACTGCTATCATGTCCCCCCTTGTCCTTCTCTTCGTTAAACTAGACATACCCAATTCCAGCAACCGTTCCTTATATGTTTTAGCCTCCAGTCCCCTGATCATCTTTGTTAGTAATAATAATAATAATAATAATAATAATAATAATAATAATAATAATGATGATGATGATGATGATGATGATGATGATGATGATGATGATGAAAACTTCTCAGTTTCTATTCACCTTCTCTGCAGTACACACAGCCTTTCAAAAAACAGATAAACAGAAGTCGCTAAATCGAACCAAGTTTTCTGGTAACCTCCTCTGCCACACACTTAGAACATAGAATAACAGAATTGGAAGGGACCTTGGAGGTCTTCTAGTCCAACCTACTACTCAAGCAGGAGACCCTATACCAAAGATCTTCAAACTTGTCCCTTTTATGACTTGTGGACTTCAACTCCCAGAATTCCTCAGCCAGGCACGCCGGCTGAGGAATTCTGGGAGTTGAAGTCCGCAAGTCATAAAAGGTCCAAGTTTGAAGATCCCTGCCCTATACCATTTCAGGTAAAGGGCTTCCAGTCTCTTCTTAAAAACCTCCAGTGATGAAGCACTGGAGCTGTTCCACTGGTTAATTGTTCTCACTGTTAGGAAATTTCTCCGTGTTTCTAGGTTGCTTCTCTCCTTGATTAGTTTCCATCCATTTTTATTTTATTTTCTTGTTTTGTTTTCTTGTCACTTATTTTGTTTCAGCTAGGAAGTTCTTGGCATGCTTAGAAAAGCAGCTACATCCTTCTGCTGCTGGGTGAGGCAGTCTTTAGAGGCTAAAGGTGGCTCCATGATGGTATTCAGATGTGCATCCTAAATGTGCCTGTTCAGTTGTGCCAGCTACCAAAAGGATACAGTGTCATGTGTCTGATTAATGAAACACTTAAAAGGACTTTCAGGCATATTTTTCCTTAAAAGCATTTATTAAGGTTACAGAGACGTCAGTACAGCATGGTGGAAATGCTTAGATCTGGCTTCTTTTCCGTTACACATATACATTCTAAGCATTTTCCCCTCCCTTATTTTGGGGTCATGGTTCACATCTTCCAATTAACTTGGAAGATGTGATTTACTTCCGGTTTCTTTTTCCCGGGCTATCCTTATTCTCCTCCCTTTTTCCCTGTTGCCTGGTTTAACTATAAAAATAC
>NW_015397798.1:5383-7227 GCF_001527695.2 Protobothrops mucrosquamatus
AGAGAGAGAGAGAGAGAGAGAGAGAGAGAGAGAGAGAGAGAGAGAGAGAGCAAACGGCCAAGCTGTTTAAAAGCAAAGATTCAGATGATGAACAATGAGAAAGTAGGAGGGGATTAAATAGTGCTCATAAAAAAGAAAAGAAAAAGAACACAGATAATGAAAAGAGGTATAGGATGGCTAGGGTTAATGCAGCATGGGATAGCTTGCAAAAAAAAAAAAGATTTCTCCATGGATTATGCTGAGGTTTATGGCTATCTGACAGCCACAGATCCGGAAGGAAAAGCACGCGTAAAGTCAGCAGCTTTGCAAAGGTTTTCCCTCTGGATGTTTAATTTTGCTTGCCCCATCAGTGCACCCAGACGCACAAATATGTACACACAGGCCCTCATCCTTCGCTTGTTGCTTTCTGTAAACAGGCGTGACGGATAAAATAATCCCAAATAAAGTTATTTGCCAGCATAAATTAATAGATCGCGCCGGCTGTTGAAATACCAAGAGTTATTTGTCTCTGGAGAAATCACACGAAAAAGACTTGACAACGTGGAATCTTTCCCCCCCCCCCCACACACACACACAGAGAGATCATTTGCATATGCAGATCGGCCTAATTATTCAGCTTGCAATTAAAAGCCTTGCGTGTCAGCAAATGAGCCTAATTAGATGCATTTATCTATGATAATCGGCTTTATTACCAACAAAATAGATTCCCCTTGACTTCACAAGCAAGAGGGTGGCTGGTGAACTGGCCAAGCTTGAGTTAGGGGTAAGGGCGGGGGGGGGGGCACTGCAAATTGGTGATTAAAGCTTCCAGCCTTGTTGAAAGAGCCAGAGATGAAAAGGGAACAGGCGACTTCTTTGTAAGCTGGATTCATCGGCAAGGCAGAGCGGGTCTCCCTTTTGTTTCGGAGTGACCACCAGGCCCCTCAAGTTAATTTGATACTAAAAAATCTTTCTCTTGATATTAATAGGAGAGCCCGCCCCACTTTCCTGCCATCTTCGGTGAGACGGGGGCCTATCTGGACAGGGCAGATCTTCTTCTGTGGTTTACACACAGCTGGTCTTTGACTTGCAACAGTGTCATTTAGAGACGGTTTGAAGTTAGCACGGCCTTGAAAAAAGTGACCGTTTTTGATACCTTGGTAAGGCCACACTTGGAATACTGCATCCAGTTTTGGTCACCACCACGATGTAAAAAAGATGTTGAGGCTCTAGAAAGAGTACAGAGAACAGCAACAAAGATGATCAGGAGACTGGAGGCTAAAACATATAAAGAACGGTTGCTGGAATTGGGTATATCTAGTTTAACGAAGAGAAGGATGAGGGGGGACATGATAGCAGTGTTCCAATATCTCAGGGGCTGCCACAAAGAAGAGGGAGTCAAGCTATTCTCCAAAGCGCCTGAAGGCAGGACGAGAAGCAACGGATGGAAACTAACCAAAGAGAGAAGCAACCTAGAACTAAGGAGAAACTTCCTGACGGTTAGAACAATTAACCAGTGGAACAACCTGCCTCCAGAAGTGGTGAATACTCCAACACTGGAAGTTTTTAAGAAGAGACTGGACAGCCATTTGTCCGAAATGGTATAAGGTTTCCTGCCTGAACAGGGAGCTGGACTAGTTGACCTCCAAGGTCCCTTCCAACTTTATTATTATTATTATTATTATTATTATTATTATTATTATTATTATTATTATTATTATTATTATTATTATTATTATTATTATTATTACCACTGCAGCATCCCCATGGGCACGGGATTAAAACTCAGATTCTTGGCAATTGACTCGTGACGGTTGCGGTGTCCCGGGGGGGTCACATGCTTCCCTTTGGCGATCTTCTGACAA
>NW_015397799.1:0-2523 GCF_001527695.2 Protobothrops mucrosquamatus
GAAGAGAGCTAAAGGATGTTATAGAATTGTTAACTTAAGGATAATATAATTTAAGACAGAATATAATTATTGTATTGTAAACCCTGTGTGTAGCTCTGGGAAGTCGGGGGGAAGGGAGGGGGGTGGGGAAGGGTGGGGTATGAGGGAGGTGGGGAGTTATATTGTAAAAATTTTAAAAATTTTCAATAAAAAAAACAAAAAAATAAAAAAAAAACCAAGTAGGGATCTGTTTGGCCTTGTGGGCATGCCAGCTCCTCTCTGATCCCTTGGATCTGCCTTTAATTGCAATGTTGATCTTGGCTGTAAGAAAGACTCTTTATTTTGTCATCCAAAGCAATTATAAAAATGTGGACTGAATCCTGTGGTTTCTCAACTGATACCTTCCTCTATTGATAAGAGACAATTGATGAATGCCCTTCAAGTAGAATTTTCAACTCGATTGTTCAACCTCACGAGTGACCTGAGAGTTGGCTCACACTTAATTAACTTGCTAATCATAATGTCATAGGACGCTTTGTCAAATGCTTTGCTGGTATTAGTATATATTATTTGTTAATCAAATTTACATCCTTCCACAACCATAGGACTTTTGGTTGCTCAACAAAAATAAGCAACAACAGGAAAAAAAAAAGAGGAACACAAGACAATCAGAGTCCCAAAACCAATAGATGGCATCAGGTCCTAAAAATCCTACGGAAAAGCTCTGTCTTCAGCTTTTTCCCAATAATGTTGGAGATAAATGGACTTTCAGTAGGAGCAGGCCCCATCACCAAAAAACAATGTTTCTGACTTTGCTCCCCTGCCTGGTCTCTGAAAATGGGAGATAGCTACGATTGAATTGAATTGGTTGAGCAGACTGCAGGCACATTTTACCTGCAGCTAGCACCAAATCATAAAAGGCTTTATAGGCGAAAACAAGTACTTAAAGCTGCATCTGGAAGCTGAATAGGTGGTAGAGCAGGTATAATACATGCCCATCAGTTGTGCCCTTTCTGGGATTGGGGTGTGTGTCCTTAGACAGTCACTCACACCTTAGTCACCTCATGGTTCAACTACTGCAATGTGCTGTACATGGAGTTGTCCTTGTAGACCACTTGGAAATTTCAACTGGTTCACAGAATGCAGCTGTGCAGAGAGCTATGGGCGTACCTTGGAATATCCACGTTGTAAAAGATGTATTGATTGCCAGTTTCCTTACAGGAGCAATTGAAGGTGCTGCTTATCACCTGTCCTACATGGCATAGGATGTGGTTATCTGAGGGATGGCCATGGTATCCCATTGTATGAGTCGTGGTGACACAATAGTTAGAATGCTGTAATGCAAGCTAACTCACTGCTCACTGCCAGGAGTTCGATTCTGACCGGCTCAAGGTTGTCTCAGCCTTCCATCACTCTGAGGTCAGTAAAATGAGGACCCAGATTGTTGGGGGCAATAGGCTGACTCTGTAAAACTGCTGGATGGTCCTCACTCTGCTGGTGTTCTGTAGGACCATAAAGACTTGGCTATCCTCCAAAGCCATGGGCTAGGGTGTTCTGGCATCTCCTCCACCATATGTTAGATATTTTTTTCCTGCCTTCATTGTTTTTTAGAAATAACTCAAGGTGGCAAACATACCTTATATTTCTTCCTCCTCCTATTTTTTCCTACAATAACAATCCTGTGAGGTTGGCTGGGCTAAGAGACAGTGACTGGCCCAAAGTCACATAGCCAATTTTTCATGCCTAAGGCAGGACTAAAACCCACAGTCTCCTGTTTCTTTGCCTGGTTCTTCAACCACCAGAACAAACTAGTTTTGGTGCATCTGCTGGATCTGCCGTTTTAGCTATCCTCCACTTCTTTTATAATTTGGTTTTATTGTATGTCATTTCATACTATATTGTTTTTTTTTTCATTTTTGGTGTATTGTGAGCCCCCCCCCCAAGTATCTTGGAATTCAGTGGCACCAGACCTAAATAAGTACATCCATAAAGAAATAAATTCTTCTAGTAAATCATGCAATTGAATTTCAGAAGGCATTTTGATACTGGTTCTTCTAATAAGAATGGAAGTGGTTGACATTAATTAGAAACAAAACCTAACCAGCAATAAGGAAGCATTTACAGACATTAAGATCTTCATAAACTTAAAGAAAGATATCAACTAAAAGAAAAATTGGCCTGACAAAAATCTTACATGTGGTGCAAAATATTTTGGGATTAGTTAAGGAAGCAGGGAAAGATGAAAAGAAACTTGATTTTCTTAAGTCCCTAAAATATATGGATCGGAAACTGATAAAACAATAAACACACTTAGAAATCTGCTCGAGATCATAGAGGATTGTGAATTTTTTTTCAAGCAAAAGCACTTTTTACCCTGGAGTATTTTTTTTCAGCTCATTCTTCGAGTGCAATAATGCTACTGTGTGCTGTGTTCCCCCATAATATAGGTTTTCATTATAGTCATAGTGGTATGCAGTGTTTATTGTTGTTTTTTTTCCTCTGGGCCAGTTATTCCTCTTCTTCTCCCCACCAACCTCTGTTTTT
>NW_015397799.1:5782-7226 GCF_001527695.2 Protobothrops mucrosquamatus
AACTGTTTTAATTGGTTTTTCTAATGGTTTTCATTTTAGTTGTTTTATATGCAGCCATTTATTGTTATTTTTTTTAATTGTGTGAGCTGCCCAGCGTCACATGCAGTATGTGTGATCAGTGGCTACATAAATATAATAAATAAATACATAAATCCTTCCTAGAGGAAATACCGTTCACGTTTTCTTCCAACCACCAAGCGTTGGGATATGTTATTTGTGTAGGCGACTAAATGCCCACATTTATATGATCCTCTGAGTAGGAGAAAGGATTAGGCTGCATGCAGGTGGTACATTTAATTTCATCAAATGGGAAAGTTGCTAAAATTATGTACGTGAATTCTGTGTGTCAGCAGTGATTGTGGCTTTGAAGGAATGAGAAATGGGCCATGACCTTTTCAGATCTTAGGTACGTGTAACTCTGATGTTTGACCAAGAGATAGTGGCAGCTGGAAATTCTTATTACAAGAAGGATGCTCTGATTTTGAGCGACTTATCATTTTGGCTTGTGGATTGATCCCACCCTTCTTCTGGATTTCCAGCATGTTGTCAGAAGAGATCACGTAGAATGTTTGGAAAGAAGAGACGGGACGGGGTAAATTAAAGCTGTTCCATGTAATATCATGTCAGATAGAGCAGTGAACACGAATAGCAAGTTTTCAGTTAGGTAGGCTGTTTTCATGATGTCATCATAGCTGATGAATTATGAAGTGTTGATCTTTCATATGATTTTATCTGCTGGTTTGGAGGATTGGGGTTTTTTTTTTGTTTTGGTAGGGGAGGTTATGCAAGAAGTGGGCTATTGTCTGGATGTGGTGATAAAACACATCCATTCAGCAAATGAAGTGACAGTCCATTAGCAAATTCTCTGTCTGGGAATAACAGAAGTTCCCTGCTTTGGATTGGGTGTCCTTACCCCTGAAAGAGCAAAGGGTATAACCAAGGAAATAGGTTTTTTTCCCTCAGCAGTGGTTCATTCTTAATTTGCCTCTTGCTGGGCAGGGAAAACCACATTTCATTGATCTCTTTTCATTTTTATCCAGAGGTTGGTGCAAACTACACAGGGCGATGCGCTGGGCATCATCCTCTGTATTTTAGGTTAAGCAGCTCTGCTTCCATCTCTCTTTCCTACATGCAGCATAGGTGTCTGAAAAGAATGCACTCAGATTAAGAATCTGGATAAAACAAGAAGATACCTAAGTATATATTGTGTTCTTTTGGCAAAGCTTGGCAGAAGAGTCATGTGACGGCTAGATGGGTGGCATATAAATTTAATAAATAAATAAAATAAAGAGTCTCTGGAGAGGTGGCGCATTGGGCAACACTTCTCTAACTACATCACTTATTTCCACATCATGGTTTACAATCTAGCTGGAAAGGGCTGGTATCAGCTAAAAAAAAGCAAAGTCCTGGTTTCAGGCTTGGAAATTACACACACACACACACA